>NW_008664271.1:77020-93924 GCF_000695815.1 Acanthisitta chloris | reverse complement strand
CTGCTTCAGTGGCTCACAGTCTTTGAACTACTTACTATTCATGTTTTCTCATTCCAAACAGGATGGCTCACAAGTGACCATTTATTGCAGGTACCCATGCTGTCCTTGGGCTTGTGCTTTTCCAGGTTGCTTTGACTTCTGATTCCAAGCTCTGAATCCCTGTTTTGTGTCTACCAGGCTGGTTTAATTTTGGTGTTTTTTGTCTGAGTCTTAAACTTTTACTCAATATTTATGTGGGTAGCTTGTCTGGGCCTCCAAGCTGATTTGAGCAGAGTTCTGTAGGAAATAGATTGGGCTGACTAGGATGAGTGTGAACTCCCTTGGCAGGGATAGCAAGCCTTGGGAGAAGGGATGATACTATGAGAACCCAATCAAAATAATTCAGAAGGTGTCTGTAGATGTGATCTGTGTTCATGGCAGGAAATATACTTAAACCTCAGTACAGGATTCTACTGAGTTGCAGTTATAATGGCTTTGGTAGATTTAACCTTGAAATTTCATGTCTGAGAATGTAAAGCTAATTTGTAGGATTGAGAGAGACTTCAATGACCCCTATCTTAGCTCAGCTGTCAAAAAGACAAATTAACCCCTTTCCAAAAATCTTTCTTATCATTCATCACTTTTGGTTTAGTCTGAGAGCTCAACTACTCACTTTCAGTTGCCTAAAAACATGCTGCTTGTGTATGATAAGGAGGCATTAGCTAAATCATTCTGGGAAATGAAAGCTTAGAGAAGTAAGTGAATTTTGGTAACCTTTCAGTTAGTTTTCTTCCCTTATTCCCAAAATTACAGGTCACTTACAACATACTGGTTTACTTAAAAAGTTACAGTAGTGAATTTCACCATGAGTGAAATATATGTCAAACTAAATTAAAGTTGCTCTTTAGATATTGCAAGCCCATACTTATTCCTTCAGAACCTAAGTCTAGTAATTGATCTAGGAGTAGAAATAACTTGTACAGTTCCATAGCTAGTTGAGTGTCCAGCATTGGCCATTACAGGCTCTTGTAGGTTAGTTATTTGTATCTGAAGTGGACAAAAGTAATTCCATTGCATGTAACTTTTCCTACTTCCTCTGTTTCTGCCTTATTGGCAAAGAGCTACATTGAAGAATGATTCTCATTTTGGGGCTGAAAACTCCTTAGGTTTCTTGTGGAGCAGAAGTGGGTGTTTTGTTGCTTTATCTTTTTCCTTTTTGAATGAAGCAATAAATTTACATTTTCAGATTAATTTCTAGCAGTGTATTAGAGTCTAGTTTAGATCTCCCTGTTACTATGCCTTGCTTCTTAGTCTCTTTACATTCTAATATTGTATATGGAGGTATAGTTCTACTTCCTTGCTTCTCTGGTAAGAGGGCAAGCTGGGAGTTGCTCTGTTCTTCACTGTAGTCTTTGGTTCTGAGCTAATAGACGGGGAAGCTGGAAGCAGCAAAGTGTTTGTGGAGAGTTTTACCACATCAAAACCAGCGTGAGAAGAAAATAAAGTCTTGGAAACTTGCACCTGATTATATTTGTTTTCAAGTTGAGGTGAAAGAATGGTTTGAGCAAATTACTTATGATCATGCATTGCTGTTTTGATGCATTGAAACAGAAGCTCAGAAAGGCAGTTTAGAAGTAAAGTGAGATTATTCAAGTTTACAAAGAAAGGTGCTGTCAGGAAAAATGATTCTAAGAGTAGTCCAAGGGAAGAAAAAAATAAAGCACAAAGAATGAAATATTACTGAATTATAGTGCTGTAATTTTTAACCTATGCCACAGACTGCATTTCAGTCTTCGTGCATAAATTTTAGTACAGCATTCTTCACATCACTTATGCAGGCAGCTCTTCATTCACCCGAACTGATTTCATTATCAGGGGATAACATTCTTGGTTTGTTCTGTTCGCTCCCAAATACTCCTTTTCAAAGTTCCACTTAGCCTTACAGGTAAACAGCAATCTGTGCGTTTCATGATATCTCTTGCATGCTTCATGCTATACTGATTTCTTTGGATCTGTTCATGCAGATAAGTACTTGGCTGCTTAGGAGCTGCTGTAGGTAAACGCAGAGCATTTGGCATTTCAGGCTTCAGACCTCAGCTTTCCTCTGATGTGCTTACTGGGACGTGAATATGAAGTTTTGAAGTCAATAAGCATTCTGGATGTAGTTTAAAAAAAGAGAAAGTGAGAATTCCTGCTCTTAAGTTAGAGAACATTTTAGCAAAAACCCCGAACTGCTCTACCTTAGAGGGTGTGATGTGTTCTAAGAGACTATTGGCAAAGGAAAAATGCAAAACTATCATGTTAAAAGACCAACAGGATAAAACATCTGCGGAAATGGACAAGGGACAAAACTTCTTCCCCGACTGTTTGTAAATGTCATAGGTTGTTGTTTAATCACTTTCACAGTGTCCTACCTTGTAACATGAATGAGAGAATAAACAATGTCAAGAGCTGCTGCACTGATAACTTATTTCCTTCTCCATAGTTTCAAGCAGTTGCTTTTGGGTTTGTTTTTATTTTTCATTGTTTCCCTTCTTTGGTATTTGAATACCTGAGCTTGTTCTGTTTATTAGCTCTTGAATCTGAAAATATCCTATGTCATATGGGCCCCAACTTGTAGCTAACAGAAGTTTAAGAATAAAGGAGAAATATTTTGGGCTTTCACTTATAGAGACTTATCTCCAGAAATTGTTACTGGTAGAAGTTTTGAAATAGACAAAACCTTTCCACAGCTTGATGTCATGATGCCAAGTACAAAAGTCACCAAGCCTTTAAAAATCGAAAGACTAACATAATGAATACCAACTTCCATAATATACACTAATATTTAAAAAAATATCTTTAACATTTTGCTGTTTATCAGTGTCTGTGTGAGGAGGAGGGGTGAGGAGATTGTTTAGATTTTCTGGAAGTTTGGTGTGGTGTCTCTGAAATAGCTCTTACCACCTCCTGGTAGTGTCACCATGTTGACCTCACACAAGCTCTAACAAATGGTGTTCCCCCCTGCAGCCACCCTGCTGCTGTCCCAGAGCTCGTTGAGATCTTTGCAAGTATGAGTAGTAGCCATTGGTATTTTCCTTTGTGGCCAGTGACAGGGCTGAAGGGAATCATCTCCAGGCAGTCTTCCCTGTCCTGCTTTCCTCAGCCTGCTCTGCTGCGCAAAGAGGAATGTTCACCCCTTCTGCAAGAAGGGAAAAATGCACTTCCCAAAACCCTGACAAGCAAGTGTGTCTTAGTCAGATTAATGTACTATATTTTGGGGTGTCTCTTTGAGGAATGAGTTAACAATGTGAGTGCTTGAATGAACAAAATAGCTTTAAAAATCACAGCCAACTTTGGCAAAGAAGTCTGACAGCAGCTAGAAACACAGATGTACTTTGCAGTTACATCAGAGACTGTTTCTTTACAGTAGTTTGCTCTAGTTTCATGATTAGGAGGCTATTAACTGGTTGTATAGTGCCTTTTAAGGATTATCTGGTCTCTGGTCAGACTTGCATTAAAACCCAAACCAAAAAACCCCACAAATAACACTTCTCTTACACAAAGAAGCAATTCTGTTCTATAACTAAATTTTTTTCTGCTTTTTTTTCTCTCCTCTCTCTTCCTTTCCCTAATTTAAAAGCAATATAATGATTGTAGCTATGACAATTTGACCAGGCTTGATTGAGTGGTGAGGTGATTCATTAATAGGTAGGTACGCTAGAAAATCAGAAAGCTACTATGGGAGTGGGCAATGACCTGAAAAATACCAAGGCAAATCTTTGCTTATTAACATCAGGTGAGAGAAATAAATCAGTTTCTGAAGAAGCAGTTCTGTCTTAGGCTCTAGGTTTGGTTTTGCCTCTTGCTGGATGTGATGACTAACCCAGTCTTAAAAGGATAGAAGACATCAGATCTAGCAGAGAAAGAGCGTTTGACCTGTTTCTGTCTTGCCTGGAAATGGATGTAAGTCTCTGCATGTTCTCCCCTGGGCTGTCTCCTATTGCCCCATGGCTCCTTTAGTACCTGAATAAACCTGGTGATTTAGAGTGTCTCAAGACTGTGTACAGTTCTGGGCCCTACTGTGTACAGTTCTGGGCCCCTCAGTTCAGGAAGGATATTGAGATGCTGGGGCAGGTCCAGAGAAGAGCAACGAGACTGGTGAAGGGACTCGAGCACAAGTGCCATGAGGAGAGGCTGAGGGAGCTGGGGGTGTTCAGCCTGGAGAAGAGGAGGCTCAGGGGAGACCTTATCACCCTCTACAACTCCCTGAAAGGAGGTTGTAGTCAGGTGGGGGTTGGTCTCTTCTCCCACGCAACCAGCAGTGGGACAAGAGGGCACAGACTCAAGCTCTGCCAGGGGAGGTTTAGGTTGGATACTAGGAAGAGATTTTTTACAGAGAGAGTAATGAGGCATTGGAATGGGCTGCCCAGGGAGGTGGTAGATTCACCATCCCTGGAGGTTTTCAAGATGAGACTGGATGTGGCACTTAGTGCCATAGTCTAGTAACCACGGTAGGGTTGGACTCGATGATCTTGGAGGTCTTTTCCAGTTGATTCTATGATTCTAAGACAATTGGGCATCAGTAGTCTGTTCAGTGATTCCAGCCCAGAGGGATCATTTAAAGGAACAAGAGACAGCAAAATGGCTACAGTTCCCTTTGAATATAAATTCTGAACTTGAATTTCCTGTCAGCTCCTAAGTGTTGGTGTGTACACATGTAGGTACTGTGTGTGTGTGTCTTTATGTATATATGTGATTACAAAATGATCAAATGAATAAGAACGACAACAAGAATAATACATATGAAGTCTGAGCAGAATTGCCCAATGGAAGATCTGGGGATGTTTTTTCCTATTTGTTTGCCATTAGTGGGTGTTTTCAAGAAAATACTGTGTTGTAGTGAAAACCTAGCAGTTGGTTTTTTCACATGCATACACATAATCCACTCAAGCTATTCCCTATTCACCTCATCTAACTCTGTTCCCTCCTCCCGTTTAGGAAATTCAGTGTTCTCTAAAGCCCAGATAGGGGCTATCAATCATGTTCAATATTAGGTTACTTGCAGAAGAGTCATTACCTTTAATGTGTAATAACTGTGCCATGAAGATAATACAATAAAATCTAAGAAATGTAATTTAGAAAGGCTTCCTGCTCAAGCTTAAAAAAAAATGTTATAATCCCATCCTTAGGGTCACAGAAAATCTTGTTTATTTTATTCCTTCTACTTTGTTTGTGCCTTTTGGGGCTTCTTGCAGAGTAATACATCATCTGCCTGGGCTGGTTCTCAGTGTGGGTCTGCTACATTCAGCTATTTCTATAGAAACACCCAAGAACACTTTGTGTTGTGGTATAGCTGCTGTGCTAAAGGCTGCTGCAGCACAGAGAAACTATTGTGTTGGATTGTGATTGTAGTGGTCCTGCTAAAATTCTTATGATTTGAAGGATTTTAGAGAATAGGACTACACTGTACTTCTGACATAGGTGTGAATGGTGCCCAAACAGGGATAGTGGAAACCTGGACAAACAAAGTTTTTGTGGTCATATATGCCCCCAGGGAAGCAAATGGGTGGTTTTTTTGAGTGACTTCGGTGGGAGGGAGGGTCAGGGTATGGAGCTGCTGTTATTGCTTTTGTACTTTTTGCTTTAGCCTTGCTCTCCAGCCCTGACACACTCATCTGCCTGGCTGTCCCTCCTAATGAGACCATGATAGTGTCAGCTTTAGAAGGTAGAAGAGTAATGAGGTGATAAATAGCAGAGAAGACTTCTCTGTTTTGAGAAGGGCAGTGTAACACAGTCATTTCAACCAGTCTTTTGTGAGATATTCCTAGCTCTGTCTGGATTTCTTAGGGACAATTTAATGCAGTGGTTCAAATATTATTTTTTTTTTTTAAATCCAGTAGTGGCAATGGCAGATCCCAGCTCTATGGTTTTAGACTTTAACAGTATTTCTCCACTCTTAGAGATGGTGTGCCTGGTACAGGTCTTTGAATGAGGAGGGGCATCATTCCTTTTTTTCTCTTAGCATCTTGGATTAAAATTCTGACTCAGATGCCAGCATTCTTCTCCCTTTGTTTACTTTATTGGCAGGTGTTTAAATTTTCAACATATTTGGCGATCTGTTCATTTGAATTTTATTCCACTATTTTTCTCTCTTTAGGATACTGCCCCACAAGGCAGTACTAGAATCTAAAATTCAGCAACAACAGTTTGTGCTAGTGTGATAAATTCAGTTTTCCATGGTGGAGTGTTGAACTGGGAGACAGCTTCCATGAACTTTACACTCTAGAATTAAAGGCTGTCATCTCCAGTTAGCATGTGTGTCTTTACTGTGATATATTTTGATGTTAAACTTGTAGTGTGGATCCTACTATTTTCTGTTGGAATATGTTACCTCCTGCTGTTGTCTCCAGTTGTACATATCTTGGAGAGCAAATCAGCCTTGTTAGGTTTAGATGGCCTTCCTTGGACTTACTCCTTCATTCCCTTTAGGTGCATACTTATAAGTAAGCAAGCAGCCATGCAAAGAAATAAAAATCAGTCTACCGAACTCAAGTCCCTTTAGATCTAAAATTATAACTAAGCAGTTGGAATTTACTGTACTGGTTCTCTGTATTATTAGCCGAGGTAATGATCAATGTTGGAAAGGGAAATCTAAACAAGAACCAGAGTACTATTGGGAAAACTTAATTGCAGATTTTATTCCAGAGGGCAACAGAAAGCTTAGCAGCTAACCAAGCCTCTTGACCCATTCCTACATGAAGGCTTTGGGCAGGTTATATGGTACCAAGGGGCCTGAGGTAGGCCCCACTGGAAAGAAATGGACTGTTGGTAAAGCTTCTAATAGGGTTTTACCACTTCAGCTACCTTACTATTTGACTCTGAAACATGATATGTCAGCAGGCAATATTAGGAATTCTACTTGTTTAACAGTCCCACTTCAGTACAGTAGTATGAGTTTGTAGTTTCACTGGATATTTCTTTATGTAAATAGTTTGAAAGCAGATGGAAGGAATTGGGATTTTCTCTCTCTTGGAAATTGCTCTTTTCCCCAAAGCTCTGAAAAAGAAGCTATCAATTAAAAATAGAGGCAGCTGAATACACAGAAAGCTCCCCTCTTCCTTAGCTGTATTTCTTCCCACATGTGCAGTCAAAACTCAAAATGAACTTGCTCTTAATTTTTCTCATGGTATCGATGTTGCATTGTCTCTGGACACTGAAATAATCCAGTAAATGTGTTCTCTGCTTAAGTACAACTTTAATTTGAAAATCACATCCATAGCAGTTCTCAGAAATCCTATTTGAAATAACTAAGCGTGATTGCTCATGCTGCAAGTGCTTTAAAAATCAGTCCAGTCAGACACCAGAAGCTATTTCAAGTGGATTTTCTAGCCAATCTTTGTTACGCAGCATGGATCTGAATTAGAGTCTCTGCACATCAAATATAGTCAACACACTGATTATTCTGTGGAGTAGAAATCTTGACAAAGCACTATGGAATAAATTCTAAAAGCAACTTATAGTTGGTATACTCTAGAAAAATGTGAAGTAGATTTGTCAAATTATGTCTTTGTGAATTAGTGTCTCGGCTTGAATTAATAAAACAAAATTATCTAGAGACTATTTTCTGGATGAAATTTGTTGATACAATGTCATATTTGATCTATTAAATATCTTTTTCCTAATACTGCACCTATTGCTAGTCACCTCTAGTTAGACATTTCTTATTTTTCTAGCCTTAAAAATTTATCTGAAACTTCAAACATCAATTTACTTCTCTCTGTAATAAAACAAATGAGAGTAAATCTGCTGCCTGTGTATATCCTTGTGGTTGGCTATCAGATTTTGCTTAACTGGAAACTACATCTGAGTAAAAGCACTAGTCTTTGGGAAGATGTTGGCATGTGATGCATCCTGACCCAGTGCTGGAGGGGTGTGTGTATGGATGAATCAAGGTAACTCTATTTTGCAGTAAATTAAACAGGGCTATGATGACGTCTGCATTTCCTTTAAAGTTGTTAAGAAATTAATCTTAAAGCCTTCATTATATTCATTGCTCTTGCTTGTCATGAAACCAAATCACCATAGCCTTAGTTACAAGTCATTTCAGTTTGTCCTGAGCTTTGCTGGTGTGTCAGTGGGAGAGGATGCTATCCAGCAGATCCTGCAGCTGTTTGGACTAGCAGTGATCTGAAAGATAAAAGTCTTGAACTTTGTAACCAGCTGAGGTAGCTCATCTTTCTCAGATTAAGACCCTGCTGCACTCATTGGAGATCCCAGTGTTTAGAAGGGTGGCTGGTACTCAGGCCCTCAACAGACAGCTTGAATGGGAAGCGAGGCCTTCAGTGAAGCATCACGTTGGTTGGAGGTGGTGTGAAGAAGTTTGAGCAAATCATGCAATCAACCATGCAATTTTCTGCGTCCTGGTTTCTGGCTCGTAGCATCTTGCTGTGGAAGTATTGAACAAGCTGTGAATTCTCCAAGGAGACTGAACATAATCACAGACAGCAAATGAATATTAGCACTGCAATTTAGGAGTAACATCTTTCACTTCAGTACTCTTCTTTTGAGAGAATTAAGTTCTAAAGTGAGAGACGCTGCTGGAATACCCTTAAATTGTAGTGGCAACTGGAGATCTCTGCTCTACTGACACTCATTTTAGCTCTGACTTTAATTAGGGCTAGGAAAGAAGAGGCATGTAACCAGTTTAGATCTTAAATCATTCATAAGAAGAATGAAGATTAACTGTGCTTTGTTAAAGAATGCCAGTCTGGAGATTTGCTGTTTCATGTGTTGTTGGAGAATTTGTCCACTTTAGTTTGAGAAGTAGTTTGTGTTTTCAGTTTTTGAAATTGAAATAGCTTGTTGCAAAAATTTTTATGGCAAACCTTTTAAGTAACCTTGCTTAAAGGTATATGCTTCTTGTTTTCTTCAGGCTGCTGCCTTTTGCTATAAGACTGCCTAGCAGTGGATAGTGTGCCTTTTCTTAAGTTTATTTTTGTGGGATTTTACTTACTCTGTATAAACCCACAGAACAAAACCAAGACTCATGTAAAACTAGATAGGTCTTGTGTTCATGTGTGTGTGTCTGTGAGGTTTAGTGGTTTCCTCTGAAATGAAAACTGGACTTAGAAGTGTAATACTCTACTTCTGTAACTTGGCAGCAGGGTGCCAGGTAGGAGAGCCTGTGAAACTGGGAAATAATTTTCTCAGAGAGAGTAGATCTAGGACTCCTACTCCTTTGTTCTTTTAATAGCAGTCTGCTTTTGTTTAGCTTCAAAAAAATCATTCTGTGGTCTATTTACTGTGGCCAGAATCTCGAGCAAGGAGGGAAATAGAACTGGTAAAACCATCTGTCTGGTGCTCGCAAATACAGTATGTGTGGGTTTGTGACTCTCAAATCCTAAAAATATGCTTACTCAGGGAATGGCTTTTACCTTGGACTCTTAATGGAACTGCAATGGTTGAGCAAAGCTAGTTTAATTCCATAGCTGAACCTTTTTTCTGAACCTTATAGTTTCATTTAGCTTTGAATTTTGTTGTGATAGTATTGCAAAATGCTAGTTAAGATCTGCACTGGTGATAGTGGGAATAGAGGCATCAGTAGTGTTAGGCAACGTGGACACGGCACAATCTAAGGTAGCCAAAGAAATGCTAAGTTGAGCTGGTTGCCTGGTTTTTATGTTGTTAGATATCTGTGACTAGACTTCTGTCAAATATATATACACACAAAGTGGTTCTGCTAAGCTGAGTTTATTATTTTTATGCAGGTCTATGCAATGTATTAGTTTGTTGTCTTAAGATCACAGGAGATCTTAAACATATGGAGCTGGCTTAGTATGACAGGGTACTCTTAACAAATTCTTCTTTTGCTTTTGTTAGGTTTAAAATTTACAGTGGTTGCTGAGCTGTGGCTCATAGCATACTTGTTAGTGCTTAGAGGGGAGCAGAA
The DNA here is from genome assembly GCF_000695815.1 of Acanthisitta chloris. Classification (NCBI taxonomy): domain Eukaryota; kingdom Metazoa; phylum Chordata; class Aves; order Passeriformes; family Acanthisittidae; genus Acanthisitta; species Acanthisitta chloris. Next base: position 84,014 of record NW_008664271.1, on the reverse strand, counting down.
GGATTCTGTGGCACTGACTGTCTCCAGCTGCAATTCACATTAAGAGAAAGCCACACATGTGATGCCCTTTCCTAATGGCAACCTGTGGTTCCCTTCATCTTGGACTATCACAAAATTATGGCTTAGGGAGTATAGACTGTGCAGTAGGAGGTGCTAGGGACTGTCTTCAAATTCCTTCCACCAAGTTATGCACTTTTTTTTCCTGCATTTTATGTTGCTTTTAAAAAATTTTTAAAAATCCTGTGAGTTTCATCACAAGATTTATTTGGGCCATTAACTGCAGTGATGAAGGTGATCCCTGAAGTCTTCAGCACAAGCTTGGTAACAGATGACTTTGTCAGGGCAGTATATTGGATCTGTTACAAGCAAATGATATATGGCTTGGTCAGATAGTGTTTGTCTTGGATTTCTGTTCTCTTGTAGTGGAAATTTTGTTTCACACTCCTTCACCTGATTATTTAATAAGGACAGATACACTAGAAGTATGTGCAATAAACATTAAGGGTGTAATTTTTTTCTAATTTAAATCTAGATTTTCCTTTAAATGTATTGACAGAGGAGTTCTTAACTGGGAGACAGAAGACTCGCCATGTGTCACGATCCACCTGTAGGGGACATGATGTTTGTTATTAGTTCTCATCAGGCTGAACAAAGACACAGGACCATGTGTCAGGGAACTTCAGGTTTTACTGTACAGATGCTGTGGCTCTGGCAATCAACCCAGTATTTAGACCCCAAAGATGTTAGCAAACAAGCTCTTAAGTTTATACAATTGGTTTCCACAAGAATGGATGATAACTGGCCCTTAATTTGTACAATACAGTACAGTAACTTCTCAATTCCTACAATACACCACCAAAGGTGCTGGCTCTCAAGCCACAACACACCAGTATTCAGAGGTGCTGCTCACAAGCCACAACACCACTTTTCACAATCTCCCCACTCCCACAACAAACTTCAGTGAAGAGTATGGGGTTAAAGTTTGGGCAGAGCATGGGGAGACAGAGTGAGAAAGCTGTGTCCCTTTCCTGTCTAACACAGTTTCACCAGTCCTTAAATCCCATATTGGTCCTGCCACATGGGTGTTTTGATGCAAAGCATGAGAGTGAAAGGCAAAGAGGAGAAAGAGAGAGCAAGCAAGGGGGCCTGATCCACTCCCTTTTGTAGGTAACCTGGTGCACACCTCTTACATAAACTAGATTTTTCATGCTGTTCTGTTCATGTGTGCACTGCACCTTCGAGCCCTCCTCCAGGAAGTGAGTTGGGGTGGGGGGTCTGAGCAGGAGACTCCAGGTGAAGTGGGAAGTTGACTCCTGCTCAGGAGAAGAAAGAAAGGAATACTGATTTTGTATTCATCTTGGAGAAGTATTGTTTTCTTTGTTCCTGTGGCTAGTCCAAGAGAAAACAGCAGGGCAGTGTTTGTGAGCCAGGCAAATTGGGTTTGTTCCTTGAATTTGTAGCAGAAATGCTTTAATTGGTTTTGTTTGAGCTGTAAGTATCTGACCTGCTCATGGATTAATCAGATTTTTCTTTATACTCTATGAAGCAAAGCTTGGAGAAAACAGATGGAAAGTATCATGGGAACTGGAATGAATATAACTTTTGGTAGAAACCAAAATGCGATTTGATCTAGTAGCCTTTCTTTTCTATTATTTTAATTCTCCATATTGCATTCAGGGAACAAAATGAGTCTTCCTGTGGGTTATTCATCACCTGTAATTTTCCATAAGTGTTTCTCAAAGTCTTCTGGAGTAACTATTTGTTTCACATATCAAAGGAAGTGAGATCAAATCCTGTTATGGTGTTCTTTTCCATCAGGTTAGCTGAGTTTTCTCATTTTAGAATAAAATTATGGGGGGGATGGGCCAAAAAAGTAATAGCCTATCAGTAGTTGTTTGCCTCTTAAATATTCAAAATAAAATTGCATCCTGCAAAGAAAAAATAAGAGGAACCTTACGAAAGATGAGATATGAAAGATATCCCACAGTATTACATGCATGTAAATATGCTACATGTCAGTGTTACCAGTAGTGGGCTCAGACAAAGAACCTTGCCTGTGCACTAGTGTGTAAGCCTTTACTCTAGCCTTTAAATGGTCCATTTTAGAATAAATTACATAATAACCAATTTTTCTGGTTCCAGTCTGCCTGGAGACTGATGTTTCCTTCCGTGCTTCCCTATATAGTCAGAAATATCAAGTGGTTTTGTTGTTTTGGGGGATTTTTTTAGCAAATATTTGGGACACCGTGCCATTGCCAGAGCAAACTCGCTGTGGTAAGTGTTTGCACAACCTCCACAGGGAAAATGTTTTCCTGGCGTCTGAGGTGCAACATCTGACGAAAATAAGAACTGATCCTAGAGAGCAAAATGTGTTGTCAGGGTATTTGGTTAAGTGTGTTCACAGCAGTCATAGGTTCAAGTCACCTTGCCTGAGTGAGGCAGGGTGCCCATAATGGGACTTAGGAGAAAGTTTGCTCCTTTAGAGCCATTTTATATGAGGAGATAAACCTTCTCCCTGAGCAAGTGAGCAACTGAGTGTATTGCTTGGTGGCTGAGACAGTGGTATTCTGCATAAGAGTGTGATGGTAGGAAACAGCCTATGCCTTATACAAACATCCAGACTATTGCAGGGCGGGTGGTGGGAGGTGTGAATGGGTAGGTGGAGGCACAGAAGACAGAAGCAAAATACTGTATTTCGTAGGCATGCATTAAAAGATTAAAATATTCTGTGTCTTCAAATTCTGCAGAGATATTCCATCTGATTAGCACTGGCATGAAGCGATTCTTTAGACTAACAGGACAGATTTTGGTGTCTGAAACTTTGTAGTGTTGGCAGTAGCATCCACTGTGGAACCTGCTGCTCTGTAACTGGGATTGCAAGATCTACTCTTCTGCATTTGTCTTCCAAGTGTGTGTCTTGCACGGAAAAGTGTTGGATAAGCTTTTTTTGCTGAGTGCCTTATAGATATTGATTGCAGAATCTCACTATCGGCAGGAAGTTGTGGAAGAAGAGGTCTCAATTGCATCAGCAAAGTCAGGTGAGAATTTCACTGTTGACTGAAGTGATTGGCAGCAACGTGAATTGTATTATTGCCTTGGATTTGCTGCATCCTCTTGGAAGTCCTGTTCTTGAGAGAAGCACAGCAGCCTAGGTTTGGATCTGGCTGTGGTCACTTTTGTACTGTTCTGGTGGTTTTGAGAGAAGTCAAAGGGCTGGGCCAGAACATGGAAAGCAGAAATATAGGCACAATTTTAAAGGAGCTATTGCAGAATACTGAGATGTATGCAGAATGGTGGGGGAGGGGATGAAATTGCAGCTTAACTAACTGTGAGAATCTTGTTGACTTTTTCCAATGATTTGACAACTGCCTGTTGTCCAAGAACTGGGGCAAGACCCCCTGCCTCCAGACTCTGAGTCATGTCCATAGGTGGCTGGGCTGTGTCCTGCATGTGGTAGAGAACAGATTGTGTGAAGTCATTTACGAAGTACCTACTTAACTCAGAGTTGATGGTAATTCACCTCTGTTTCTTAAGGTGGGAGTCTGCTAAGCTTATGAGAAGAAATCTGAGTGGCTTTCAGTTAAATGAAAAAAAAACAACCCACCATTTTACAGCTAATCTTTGTGTTTCAAAGACATGTTTCTGTACCTATTTTTTTTTCTTCCAGTTGACAGACAGTCAGTAGCTGCCAGATGCTAATAAAATTGTAAGGGATGGAGATGCTGAAATAGCATCCCTTTGGTACAACTAGTGTATTCCAGGAGCAGCCATAAATGCAATCTATCAGAAGCAGGGAGCCATTTCACTCTAGCACAGGTGGTTTAGTGTAGCTGAAAGAGAGGAGGGGGAGAAGATATACCCCACATGAGGGCTGACAGGGGAACTGGGGGCATTGCAGCCTTGCAGTTGGGGTACAGAATAGGGCAACATCAGAGAGATGTGACCTGCCACAAATAATGCACCTAGGTGGGATTTAGAGCTCTGTATTTGTCTGCCTGGGAATATGAGGTTCAATGTAAAATGTAGCCTATTGAACTGCAAGAGACAATGTGTTGCTTGGCTGTGCTACTTGCTCAGTTTTCATAGGAAAAAAATAAGAAAAAAATGAAAAAATCCAGGCATCTGAAAAACACCACCATCAAGAAACTCCTCTTTTTGGCCATGTGCCAGGCATAACAGCCAGGCATGAAAGCAGCTTGGTACCAAGGACTGAGGGTTTTTAGTCTCCACCCAACCTATACATTTTGAAGTTTCTTTACTATAATGTCTTTTGTACTCTGTAAGATAATTACTGTGCCAAATTTTTCAAAAAAGAAGCAAACAAAACAAATATTGACATAGTAGCTCCTCTTAAAAGGATTACAAGGAGCAAGAAAACTTCCTTTTTGTGCCTAAACCCCACTCTTTTTAGTCTGCTTCTCAGATGACTCAACAGAGGACAGACTAAAGAACATCTGCCAGACTCGAAGCACCTTTCCCAGGTCTAATTTTTAAGACCTCTCTTGTGACTTCCTGTGGAGGGACTCCCTGCTTCTGGTGCCTGATTGCTCTGCAGAAGTTGCTTCCAAAGTCAGGTGCAAAATTTCCAGCACTGCTGGAGAAGACAGCTTAAAAACAAATAAGCTCTTAGTGTTGAATGAGATAGACCAGGCTGATGGGTTTACATTTTTATCCCTACCTCCTTTATCTCCCTTTCCTCAAATTTTTGCTGTTGTTATCATTATATTGAGCTTGAATTTGTGAACAATTTGTCTGTCTCTCAGCCCACTGTTGTAGGTATTGCTGAAGCCTAGAGGAATAACTTGAGAAGAGGTGCAGCAAGAGGAAAGACTGGTATTTTTCCAGTGGGAACCATTTCTTCTCTGCTTCTTTCTTGCGCCCTCTTCCTTATGTCCCTCTTATTTTTGTCACCTAAAGACCTATGTCTTTAAAGCCACATGGGCAGCCACTTTATTACAGTAGCAACTCATCAGTGCTCTCTCCATAGTGCTTTTTACAATTGGGTAGATAAATCTCTTGAATTGATTTTTCATTTCCATTTCAGAATTTCAATTGAGCTGCAGCTGGGTGTAGAGGTAGTGGCCTCCTTGGCAACACTTTTCCTTCATCCTTTTATATACCAGAGCCAGTCTATCATTTAACTTTGCCACATTTTACTTAAGCTACAACCTAACCCTGTCAGTCTCATGAAACAGACATTTCATATTACCTTTGTGTACTACTGGGTGCTGCATTTTAGCTAGGGATAACTATGTGGTACTGTGAAGGAAGCTGGACAATGGAGCAACTTTACAAGACTGCATAAGTTCACAGACAAGGTGAATGCGTAGGCTGGTTGAAAGACTATCTTTTTATTATTTAATTACAGCTTTTTAAGCATGTAGGAGTGTGTATCAAGTGCTCAAGTAGCAGAACTACTATTATGGCCAAACTCAACTAGCTTGTCAGTCTAAGAGTTGGAGGGTTCATTTGTTCAGCTGCAGAAGCAGTTTGCCTCCTGACCTTCATCCTCTGTTTTTCTGGGGGTAGCTGAGCTCTGCTGGGAAAGGGCCCAGGGCTGCAGGTGTCATGGCCCTCAGTAATAGAGGGAGGCTCCCCAGCTACATATGTGGGAGTGTGAGACCTTGGGCTGCTGTGCTGGCATTAAAACTGTCACTTTTGAAAAGTGGTGCAGTTCGCTTCTTTCTGACTAGTAGTGCATTTTCTTACCCTTCTCTGTACTATTCAGGTTGCCCTGGTGCCACACTGGAAGAAATGTGGAGGATAATGATTTTAACTTCCTGCTTTTTCTCATCATACTGTCTGTCCATAAAGAGCTGAAGATGAGTGGAATCTTGATTCTTAATGTTGTTAGGGGTTCCCCTTCTGCTCCTTAATGCTATTCTTTCTGCTCAAGTATGGCAAAGACATGCAAACATGGTGCCTGGGGACATGGATTAATGATGGACTTGGAAATGCTGGGTTAGTGGTTCGATCTGATGATCTTAAAGATCTTTTCCAACCTAAATGATTCTATGATTTTCAACTTAGTCTATACCTGTGCTATAGCTATCAGAAACATGTTTGGTGAGGGCAAGCAGGAGATTTGTGAATTTCAGATCAGAATGCTAGTCTTCTTTTTGTAAGTAGATGGTGAAGTCCCAATGTTTGTAAGGGCCTATCCTGTAAATGATGCTAAAGCTGAGGCAGTTTCATTGTGCTGAAGAGCTATGATAAATTGTTACTCTGCTGCTCTTGAGAACAGGAGTGAAAGAGATCCATTCAGGAAGATATATTGCTTTCAGGGATAAGCCCCAAGAAAATCAATCCACAGCCAGCATGAAGGACCACTACTTCCAACCATGGTTGGAACTATGTTTATTGCAGAAGTTTTAGCCTTGCTGGTCTGGCAAATGCTGTAAATTTTCAATTTTACAGTGATTTTTAAATACACTAGTGCTGTTTCCTGTACTAGTTTTGATTATTCTGATGAGGTTTGTTCTATGGGAAGGGCTGTGTGTGTGTGCATGGGGTGCTCGCTTTCTTTTTCTTCTTTTATGCTCCTATGTAACAACTATATTGCTTGGTATTGTGCTTTCACATCCTGGGGAACCGAAAACGTTTCATATAGCAGATTTGCTATGAGGCTATTGTTCATTTTGGAATTCTAAAGTTCATATCTAATTTTAACATATTTACTGTTTTCGCAGTATTTCTTTCCTTTTAGTAAGTTAAATGGTGTTAATGAACAGCAAATTAAGAAAGGACAAAGAACAGAAACACTCAATTTCCTGGCTGTTCAGTATTAACAGAATAATCTTGAAGGCATCCTACTAGCTTAGCTGAAGACAATTGATGATTTTTATAGGCTTTGCAATATATGGATTTGGCTCTTGACTCTGCACAGGCTTTCAGTTTAATCTGGCTGTGTTCTGAGGATGTTTCTTGGCTACAAATACACCTGCCACAGAAGTGGCGGATTCATCCTCTCCTAGAGTGTGTTCCTTTTTCTGTC
>NW_008664271.1:27354-76980 GCF_000695815.1 Acanthisitta chloris | reverse complement strand
ATGCCTGACTGTGCTTTATTTTACAATATTTTACCAAAGAGTAGTCCAAGGTTGATATTTAACCTGTGGGCTAATGGGGAAAGCAATTACAAGTGATGTTTTTCTGTCCTCTCAGGGGCTTCTGTTATTCACATTGGTTATTTCAAACACTTTGAGGGGTATATTTTTTTTAATAGGTGTCTGATCGTTTAGGAAATCGGTAAGTGAGCCTAGCCATAAACTATCCTGTTAGCCTTTGTTCTTCTGAGTAGTAGGTGGAGTGATTCTTTAGTACCTAAACTGATTTAAAGGATAAGAGCTAACAGATAGCTTAAGTACCGAAGAAATGTGATTTCTAAGAGTAAGTTGCTTGCTTGTGATTTGTATTTCATAGCACTGTATGATTCTTCAGAGCATAAACATGTGCTTTGTGTGGTGATCTCAAGAGCCCCTTTATATTAGTGATGTTTTTCTAACTGAAAAAATGGACTGACAATTGTAAGGTAAGAGTGTAAACTGAAACAAACCGTCCTAGGCTATGGACTTTATCTTGTGCTAGGCTAATTTGTAAAGTTTACTTCATGATCCTTTTAAAACAGCCTGTGGAAGACAGGTTTAGTATTTCTTTTATACTGTATTGTTTTGTGAAGCTTTCTCCTGTGAAATGAAGTATTTTTTTTCCTTTTCCTTGGATTATTGTTGACCTTTCCTCCACATAGATGCCATTTGAAGTCATAGAGTGCCCATACTTCTGGAAGAGCATAAGCAGAGATGGTCAAGGCAAAGTCTTTCTGCTTTCCTCTACTTGTGTTTAAGGAATTCCAGGATGGGGGTTTGCATTAGGAATTCATGCAAATAAATCGCCAGCAACAATTTTTTTGCTTTTTCAGTGGAGAAAATGACTTGGAATATATTCTAGCATTTCAGCCATGTTATGCAAAAATGACACAGTATTATGTTCATTCAAACCATCTGATGGATTAGGATGTTTTTATAGTCAGTGAAGAAAGGCAGTCCTCCAAAGGTGACTTTAATTCAGACACTCTTGAAAGTAGCCTCCTGTAACTGTAATGTGGACTTAGGTTCAAGGGATGTTAGCATATTCCATCTTTGTATATGGCTTTATGATGCTTTCCAACTGCTGTTCAGATATTAACTGAATTGAAAGCTTTTGAGTCACGTCGTCTCTTTTAATGCCTGATGCTTCCTTTGGTTATATTGCTGTCTCACTGAGGAACTGTTAATACTATCAGTTTTGTCTTTTTGAGAATATATGTGTCAGCCTTTCAGAAGAGATTAAACCTGTGCTAACAGAACTGCAAAAGTCATGAAATAAATCAACTTGACTTGTAACTGTGCCCCAAGTCTGCCAAGTGTGTGGGCTGCTATGATTTAAAGATGCGGTTCCCAGACTCAGTGTTGATTCCTTAGACAAAAAGTGTGCTTGCACCAGCAGAAACCAGCCCCAGGTATTTGTCTTCTAGTAGCACTAATAAAATCATACCTCCAAAGTAGCTGGACTTGTCATTGAGGAATCCCTAAATGAAGGATCCTGACCTTATAGTTTCCAGGGCAGGAAAGCTAATGCTTTCTATGCTGAACCTATGTGATGAATAAGCCTTTCTTTGGTCAATAAGGTTTCACCTTGCTGACTGCTTTGATTTTCTTTTTCATTTGCTTCAACTTCCTGCATCCATTCCATTTGTACTGGCTTATTGTTTTCCCCTCACCATGTTGAGTTTCTGGTCTTGTGTTAACAACCTGCTTCATAAGATGCAATACATCTTACGCTGGATGGAGGAAAGTGAGTATCTCACCAGTTCATTGAGGGTGTCTTGGGTGGGGGGAGGAGGAAATGTACTGCCTCTGCACACATAAGTGCTATAGTTGATCTGCCATCTGGGCAAGATCTGGCTTTCAGGTAAGGTATGATTGCTTCTAGCTTCTAGTTTTGTGTTTAGTATGGTAACATACAGAAGGAGGACTTGATGTGTACCCTTGTTAGTCTGTGGGTTTGTGAGACACTTAACTTTATGGAGATCAAAGCAGAGAACAATTATTTTATTTTTTATTAAGAGTACTAATACTGTAGAGGAAATAGCAGAATTTGAGTGGTATCTGTTAGCTAGTCTGTATGGCATGGAACATAGTTTGGGAGCATAAATCTTTATCTTTCAGCTTTTATGTATACCTTAAAGATTTAATTTAGACTTGAAAGGTGAAATGGATGTGCAAGAAGTGCACAATGCACAAAGCCTTCAGTCTTAAGTATTTCTACTGTTGCAGGAGTATTTCTGCTATTGCTCAAGCATAGCTGCTTGGCAATGCAGTCTGTCCTTCCCTCTTTGCAGTGACTGCCAGTGAAAGACAGTGTCAAACTTGGTGTGCTCAATGAGCAAGCTTAGCATAACTAAACTGTTAATTAAAATTCTGGAATAGAAACTGAAGATCCAAGGCTATTCTGAATGAAACTACAAAAAGTGCTTATTTCTGATGGAAATATAGCCCTCGTGCACCAGTCTTGAGAATGAGCCTCAGTAAAATTCATTGCAGCTCTCCCTGCAGCCTGTTTCATGTACAAAGTAATTTCTTTGATTTGGCTTTCTCTAGTGAGTACATGGTGCTTTGGTTGACGTCTGTTGGTCTAAACACCTGGTATGTCAAAAGAAGAGTTGATACTCTATTTCATGTTCTTCTCCATCTGGGGGGATGATGAAAACCAACAGTTTTAGAGCTGAAAGATGACTGCATCCTGCTGTGGTGAGTGTAGTAGAATTTAGGCAAGGAAAATGTCCAAATATCTGCTTTTATACTCTCTACTCACTAGTGCTGGTGTTTCACTTAAATCAAGGTTCTTCATCTAGTGGTGTTTCTGCACCATACCTAAAAAATAAATTGCCTGTGAATTCTTCCTTATGCACGCAGCTAAACTGGCAAGATATTTGTTAGAAGCCCTGTTAGTAAAAATTAAAATCTTGAGCAGCCGCTCTTTCCAAGTTATGGAGCTTTTCAAACTATTCTCCAATTGAGAGGTTGATATTCATGAGCTGTTTTGAATAAGTGGATGCTGAGGAAACAAATAACTAAGTGTATGGTATTAATTTGCTTATGTAAGGAGAACCTGGTAAAAGACAGGGCTGCTGAAATTAGCTTTGCTGTTTGTTCCTTTTGAAAAGGAAGAATAAAACACTCCAAGAACCATTTTTTTTCCTAATTTAAACTTCTCTAATTTTAAATGAGAACACAATTTTCTCCATTTTTCAGAGCAAGTGGAAAAGGCAGTTAATTCTCAGCATGCAGTGATCTTTTAGCATTTCCTTAATGGTAACTCTTGTGTGCTACATTTGGTGATAGTTGTTTTAAGTGCCATGTACAAAGCAATAGTTTTATGGAAGGTTTTTTTTTTTTAATTCACAAAAGGCTGGGGGGAAAAAAAGTAAAGTTGTTGCATGTCTATGCAGTATTTAGAGTGGAGGAGTAAAGAAAAACGTTGGGACTTTGTGAGGGGGGAAAAGTACAAAGATGTGGTCCTGAAATTTGGCACTAATGGAATTAGTGTGAGCTAGACCAGGCCCTGAATGTTTTAAAGGATAAAGAGCATTTTAAAGAGCTAAAGACCCGCTCTTGTTGTATTACTGCAGTGGAAGTTGTTTATCATTAGAGACAAAAAAAAATTAGATTATTTCTTGCTCTTGGAAGATTTAGTTTCTTTTGGTTAGTATTTTACATTAAAAAATCCTAATGTGTTTCGAATTAGGGTAATTTTGAGGTTTTGGATAGGAGCTCTCTAGTAAACATAATCAAGAAAAGATGTTCTGTGGAGTTTGTTACTGTGCTTTTTTCCCATCTCCCCCACCCAATCAATACCAGAATATTTTTAGCTTTATAGAGTTTCTATTTTTTTTTTTTTATTTTTTTTTGCTGGTCACATATTGCAGTGGTGTCTTGACTTCTGAAAAGTTTCTGGTAGCTGGAAACCCTGGGGACCTCAGAGGGGGAGGAGGCTGTTGTAGGGGATGGCAGTGAAGACGGAACAGGGTGGTTCAGTACCCACATGTTCAGCAACCACATGGTGCCTCTGCTCTGCCAGAGCAGAATTGAGAGGGATGGTAGAGCAATTGTCTCCTGAAAACTGAATTTTATACTGGTGTCAAGGCCCAGTGGTCCAAGTCAGGGAGCTCCACAGCTGTGAAACAGAGTGCTGTGTCTGCAGCATGGGTACCTAGACACCTCATTTGTTGGCCAAGCCTTTTTGCAGTTCAGTGGTAGGTATGACACCCATTTCCCTCCCATGGGATTTTTCTGCATGCAGGACTGGTGTGATACCACTTAAAATTATCCATCTTGGCTGTTTCTTTACAGTGTACTTCTGTTTTCAGATTTGTTTTAATATAAAATGAATAGACAGAAGACAATGGGACAAAATTTTTAAAAGTTACTGCACATTATGGGTCCTTATGGCTGAAGTATGTCCCTCCCTGTGGAAGTGCTTTACAGTCTTGTTTGGCTACAGGAGGAATCACCAGGTTGCGGATTACTGACTGTACCCTAAAAATCCTTTATGGTTTAGACGTTGCTTGCAGTGACTTTGGCAACCTGTTCCTTGGATTTATCTCATGAGTGATGTACTAAAGCTCCAAATGAAATGTGACATAGGAATTGATTTCTGAAGATGAGACACCCAAAGGCATTTTAATGCACTGAATCAAGAACAGGCTTAAGACTTAAGGCAGTGTCCCAAATCTGTCAGTAGGACGATTGTTACTTCCCACCCAGGCAGAGAATATACCACAGGACTGGGCTATACCAGTTTGCACATTTGCTGCTTCTTTGGAGTGTGCCACAATGTATTTGGCAGTAGACCTGATCATACATGTTCTGAGCCCAGTTTGTACATGTACAGTAGATGATATCTGCTGTCACTGTACAGGAAGCCTGAGGAGTTCCTCATCTGAGGAAGTAAGAGAGAGAATGACTTTCAATAATTGTGGTTGCTGTGATGGGTAGACATGGTGAGTATGTATAAAGACATGAAATCTTTAACAATCATGTTCCAAATGGTGATTTGAACTCTGGATGGGTTTTATACCTTGTTCAGTTTGCTGCATCTGTTCTGCCAGGTACCATAGCCCACAGATCTGGATTGCTTCAAAAGAAATGAGGAAAAGTGTCAGGAGCTTCTACCTGAACACCAGGAAACACTTCCACCATGCAGGTGACTGAGTACTGTCTCAGTTTGCACTTGGAGATATTCAAAAGCCATCTGGTCCTGAGCAGCCTGCTCTGGATGGTCCTGCTTGAGCAGGGAGGTTGTATGAGATCACCTCCAGAGGTCTCTTCCAACCTCAGCTGTTCTGTGATTCTGTTGCTTTGCTTCCCTCACTCAGATTCTACAAGTACTCTTAGATCAGCCAGAACTCGGGACTCAGGCAGGGATAGTATAGGAAGTGCATGTTTTCACATTTTCTGTTTGGTGATGATGTTGTCAAGGAGGAGTCAGAATTATTTATTCATTGAACTGCAAGTTCCCTTTGTGAAGATAAAAATACTTCTAAATGTGATTGAGAGAAATAAGTTGTACCGTCTTCAGACCTTTGAGACTCATTTTTGTGTTGTCCTCTGAAGCTGACTTTTAAATGTTATGAAATAGCAAAGGAGCTTTTCTGTGTTTGGTGTTTTTTTTTTTTTTAAAGACTAACATGGACATGAGGAAACTAGTCATAAGAGTTTGGGACAGAGACATTTCAGTGCTTATTTGTGTGTAAGAGGGCTGGGAACATCTTATGCCTCTGATGTCTGACATTGCTGCCAAGAATACATGTGAGAGCAATTTTGTACAAAGTCTGGCTGGAAACGGGCACGGGCAGGAGGTTGGGTGGGGAATTGGAGCTTCTTATCTGCTATGGAAGATGGTATAGAATGTTCTAGCTGTGCAGGTATAACTCTCCCTAGAAATAAAATTACCTCAGAGTAGTAGTGTATTCAATGTCTTTTTTTTTAAGCCATAGAAACTCTGAATGTATACATGCATGTCAAATTTCATTAGTTATATTTGCACTGGATACCAAATGATGCCTCCCTAATCCTTCCCCTTCCATGCCTCTTAAGTTTTGCATAATAAATTCAGAAAATGCTATAGAAGTGGATGCCAGAAAAGGTCTCTGAAATTTTGTGAGCATGCCAGAAAACATTCTATGGATGCTAACATGGGAGAGTGAGTTAAATTACAATACTAAATGCAGGGTTTAGTTGAGAACATGAAAAGCATTTAAAATTAGGGGAGGTAAGGGGACTAGAACTTCCCAGTAGCTCCAGACTCTCAGTCGCTTTGGTAGTCAGTGGAGTCCTCAATGCAGACTCTGTAAGCATTAATAAAACAAAAAGATCCCAGTGTTCTAGTACCACTTCTGAAAAAACCTTGAAGGCCTTACATGTAGCTTGTGTAGTGTTGATAAAATGTGACATAATTTCAGACAGACTGTGAGCTGGAGCTGTAGTTCTGGTTATTAATATCAAACTGTACAAATGGTTGCAAAAATAGTTAAAATGCTTATAATTTAAAATATGTCAAACAATTTGATTCTGCAGTGCAACCATATTTTTATCTGCAAAACTGAAGTAAGGGTAACAAAAGATCCCCTCTACTCTAAGCATACTAAGTGGAGCCACTGTATGCTTCCAAAGTGGTCTGTTGGCATGTAGGAATCAGATCCTTTCATACAGCTCCCAGTTTGCAAATGCAGTTTGTTTTTTCTATGGGACATACCTAATATTCTTGCTAGCTTGAGTGGTGCAGTGTTCCAGGATTCTTCTGTCTGTTACCCTGCTCATAAGAAAAAGTAAATACAAAGTAAGTATGGGTGATTGTGGGGCAATCTCTTATCCTTTGCCCAGGTTCTGAGTTGAAGAGCTGACAATGGAGAATGTGTTCCATTTTTCTGCTACAGCATTAGAAATAGTGAGATTTGATGCTAATTCCAGGACACTGTGCTCCTTAGGCTGTGCCCTGTCTGGTTCAGAGGAGAACAAAAAGCAATCTCTGAAGGGAACTGTCTAGGTCTGTCTGGATCATGAGGAGTAGTGATATCTATGACAGGTAAATAGAGGTCAATATTAACTTTAAATAAATGAGACCCAGGCTCTGGAAATTAAACTATGGAAAATAAGGTAATGAAGTGGTGGGAGAGCTTTCTATCTCATGACTGTTTTCAGTCTGGGTATGTAGCTTCCAGCTGTTCAGAGGAAAATAAATTTAAGCCAGTAAAATACCTCTTTGTTTCCCCCTTCCTTGCACTGTTTTCTTTGATGCATCTTTCCAGGATGATGTTGACACTAGTGTTTTTGTTTGCTTGTTTGCTTTTAAATCTAAATCCAGATGTCTTGTCTGTCAATAAATAACAAAAATTAGATTCCCCACCCCCCCGCCCCCAGGATGCATAAATTATGCAGGTATGTAGATTTTATAAGCGCTCCACCCCCCCGCCCCCAGGATGCATAAAATATGCAGGTATGCAGATTTTATAAGCGCGTTGACTTAATCAGTGGTTGCTGAAATTCTTAAAAGGTGCTTTAAGAGGCCACTAGGTTACTTTACTGATGGTAAATAATTTTTGTTTAAGGAGGTATGTCTACTTTTTCTTAAGTTGGGTTTGATTTCTGAATCTACAGACCTGAATCAGTAGTGGAGAACCTGGAGGTTGAGTGCAGAGATTTACTCTGTAGATTAATTGTGCAAGGTGCCCTTGGGTAGAGGGGAGAGGATGAGTACCCTTACTCAGTACATTTCAAGAGTAGTGCCATAGCGGCAGTGACTGTCTCTAGAACTATTAGCTTCTTCCTTTCAGACGTGATTCCCATTTTCCTATTGATTGTGCTGTGACTGGGTGCACAAGGATTCCTGTATTAGCCTGAAGTCATTATCAGTGTACTTAATCTTTACAAAGGTTGGAAATCCATTCTCCTCCCTACTGGTTAGAAAGCTTTTCATCTGACACTGTAACTTGAGGTACATTGTATTTTGGTTTAAGGCCAGCTAATGTTACCTTCAACCACAGGCTGGCACCTTCTCCTCCCTCCCTCCCTCCCTCCCTCTTCCCGTGGTGTGGTTTTTTATTTTTTTTCTTGAGTGTGGCTCACTTGGGGACTATTTGGAAAAAGATTTGTAATCTTAGCCTTCATCAGACCACACAAGTCAAGAGGCTGATCCCCTCTTGGGCTTGTCAGCAGTCAGTTTAATCAGGACAGAACGTGAGCTGTGGTGGGATTGGGGGAGGCATGTTTTTAGCCCACACTTGTAGATCGGTGTCATGGGGGGCAAGAAACACTGTGCTGTTTGGCTGTGAGGGCTCATTATGTGCCTGTCCCCTGTGGTCCCCCACAGCAAGGGCTCAAGGCTTCTGTTCACAGTGAATGGATGTGGGGAGGGGAGTGCTTGTCCTCCTTGAGCTCTGAATGCTTTCATTGAGACCTTGGTGAGAACTCTTTCCAGCTGAGCCCTCTTGCATCCTTCACCGTTTGAATTGCTTGAGACTTTGTGAGGGTGCAGAGGATGGGATGCAGGCTGTGAAGGGCTGTGGCAGCCTGGGGTTGCACTGTGTGAGTAATTTTGAACCAACCCAATAGTTCTGAACTTAAACAATACCTACTTTTTGAGTTTGGGATGTTCTCTTCTTAACAGGTGACAATAGCAAGAGGCTGTACTCCAAAGCTCCCCCAATATCACAAATCTGACTGTAAAGATACATATTGAAATAGAGCATTTGCCAGCCTGGAGAAATGCAGCATTGTAAATGTTAGACCGTGTTGTTTGCTCCTGGCTGCAAGTGTTCAGAAGCAGCAGTATTCTCAGGGGGCTGACTGAGGCCCACAGAATCACATTCTACTCTATACAGACTTCACTTGGCTTCAGATCCACGAAGGTTTCTTCTGCGCCCACTTTGCCAGACATCTGGCAGCCAAGTGGTCCATCAGCTTCTGGACCCAGAGCACCTTCCCTCAGAGCAGCCTTGCATCATGCAGCTGTGTTAGCTTCAGTCAGTGCTGGTGTGTAGTAGGTGCCTTCCGGATCACCTGGCACGAGAGCAGCAAAAAGCAGGTTTTTTGGCATCTGCAGAAGCCACAGTGAGTGGAGTTGGAGCTTTCCTCTTCTCATGTAAAGCCTCGCTCAGCAAGCCCAACAGCTTCCAGCCTGACCACAGCTTCTTATCTTCCCCATACATCTTCCTGCACTCACCAGCCCCTCCAACCCAGACTCTATCACCTACCCTTGGCACAAGAGTCTGCTGAATTGGAGCTGAAGCATATGCTGAAATATACACTTCAGTTTGTAGTTTGTGTAGAAAGTCTCACACACAGACACAGTGTAATGAAATTTAGCAGGCATGTTTGCAGCAGACTTAAGAGAAAAAGGCTCTGTGTCATAAAACACATTCTATAATGTGTGTTGGCATAGTTAAACAGTGCAACTGCCCTAAGGCTGGGGAAAAGAGCTTTGCCTGGCGAAAGCTGTCCTGTGCACTGCAGTTTATCTTCATACTGGATGCGAGACAATTGTGACAGAGCAATTCAGTTCCCACTGAGAATTGTCAGATTCCTGTTACTTTCATTAGTTTCTTCGGGGTCTTGTTTTTTTTTCTCTTTCTTCCCCTTTGCGTACCCCAAATATTTATACCGTGTTAACTAAACATAAACTGATCTTGTAACTGGAGTGGAAATCCGTGAACAGCTTTGCTCGTGAAATGATTCCCAGCTGAAAAGCTGAGGTGTGCTCCTGCTGCTTGCCCTGTATCCTTGGTGGAATAAATGTTCTTTCATGGCTGCTTTAATGCTTTTAGATTTGGCTTCATGAAGGTTGGGGGCACTCAGCACTCTCTAAGACTTGAACTTTTTTGGTGCATTTTTTGTTTGTTTTCAGATGTCTCTAATATTTTTCCTGCAAGCCTAAAAATGGTATCAGTATATCTAAACTGTTGTACATGAGAAATGTGTAGAATATGGCGAGATCAGAGGGTGATAAAATTTTAGAGGTAGAAGTGTACTTACGTATACAAATTTCGCTTCCAAAGAGAAGTCATTGATACATCTTATTTTAGGTGTTTGAGGGATCACAGGCAATAATTATAAGTGATTCTATGTCATAAAAGAAATTAAGCAAACCAAAAATTAGACAATTTGGTATTAGGTCATTAACAAGCTATGTAATATAACTGTGTCAATGGAAACAGTTATAAATATAAAATTGTATCTGGTTACTGTCTAGTATTACATCAAAGCTGAGAAGCTTTCACAAGCAAACGTAATCCACCCTGAGATAATGTAAAACTGCTAGAATAAAATTTCAGTGGGTTGTGCTGGGATTTTTCTTTCTCAGGTCACAGTATTAATAAAAACAAATCCTAGTGCTAATAAAAAAATAACAAATGATGTCAGGCACACCCAAAGTGGGAAGTATGGTATCGATTAACTTGAAGCTGGGATTAGTGCACAGAGCGAGGTGGGACGTCGTGGCTGAGGGGCAGGAGAAGGGTCAGAGGGTATCTGCTGGGTTTGGGAGCTGTGCACCTGATAAGCCTGGTGAGCCCAAGGCTTGGACTCCAAAGGGCTGTGCAAATCAGGAAGGGAGCATGGACGTTGTATTTCTGGCAGGAAAGGAACAGGATGGTGGTGCTTTTCCCTCTCTGAGATAAAAAGGGGATTTCCGAGAGGCTGAGTCACTGAAATGTAGTTTGATCTTAGACACGATGGGGGTTCACAGAATCCTGAGGCAGGAGCAAGCAGAGCAGCCCTTCTACGGGTGAATGGCTTGGGGTGAGAAGGAGGTGATAAATGGTAACAGGCCAAATGTTACTGAGGGGGAAGGATTTAACAAATCGAAGTGAGACTGTGAGAGCCTGCATGGCTAGACAGCAGGGAACATTAGCTGCCTGCGGCTGTCAGCACGGGATATGTGGGTATGTGGCTACTATTTAAAGCAGCAGCTCACTGCAGGTCTGGTATGTGTCAAGAAGGATGTTTCAGACAGGTGCTGTCAAACCTCAAAGCTGCTTACAGGATGTTCTTACGCAACTTCTGTCCACCCAAAACACAGCATAGTCTTTTGGGAAAGCAGGGTGACATACTAGTTATTAATAGGATTATAGTGATCTTCCTTCTAGGTGAGCAATTGCATATCTTTGCTGACAGCATCAGCAGACCTTCAAGTTACTTGTATCAGAAATTAGGGGGAAAAATAATTCTTTCACAGATCATTACCTTGATTTATCTTCTCCCGGTCCTTCATTCCTTTTCCTTCATCCCCTTCCAGTCACACTATCAGCTTCACGTGTCATCTTCTGCAGCCTATAGGGCTGTCATCTAGGACTGTTCTCAACAGTCTTGACTAACCCTCCAGCTTTCTCAAGGCCCACTTGCTTGACCCTGGGCACATTCCCATGACAGGAAATAGCTCCTAAAGAAGGCAGGTAATAGCTCTGTGGGTATTGAGATGCATATTTACTTCAGTTGAGATAAAAAGCTGATGGAAATCTCCAGTCAATACTAGTGAGATGTGACTGCCACTGAGTGGTAAGAGCAGATTTGTATGCAGCTTGGAATGCTCTGCATGTACATAGATTTAAGAGTCAGTGCAGAGAGGAGGCTCACTCCTACTTCCAAATTACATGGTGTTAACAATGTTATCTGTCTAATGCAAAACGGAAACACAGAAAAGAGGCAAATACATTTCAGTTTTTCGTGTGCCTCTGACTGTGAATGTGCATGGGAGAGACTGTGAAGTTACTATTGTCTTTATGATCTACTTTCCCAGTGGTTGGGAATAAAATTAATTCTCTTGTTTCCTGGATGGCACATAGGTAATCTCCATCTGATTTGAATAAAGTTGGCAGAATTTTACTTCTACTTGCTAAGATGACGATTATGTGGGTTGCCTGGTGTTTACATTTTCAAGAACATGAAAGAAAGTCAATTTAAAGTGTGAATTTCAAATGGCTGTGTTAAACTGCAACTCTTCAAGTTTTAACTGACCATATTTACTTCTGTACTAAGGCTTGCAGTACTCTAATTCTAGTGAATCCGTATCCATAACCTTCCCGACTGCTCTCCAGTCAAGCTGAGGAAGGTGTACATCTGATAGTGGCAGAAAAGAAACTGGAGAAGAGAAAACCTGAATTGACTGTTGCTTGAGGAGAGCATATACAAGATGAAAGGTAGCTTTGCTTGCACCATGTTGGAACCTCAGTGTGAAGTGGAGAAATTGTTAAAATTGTTTCCAAAAGTCAAGTTAAAAACCCCAGAGAAGCATAATAACCCAAAATGAAGAGGAAGACTGGGTGTGCAAAGGCAAAGTTTTTCCTTTACCCATTATAAAAGCTGCCAATAACCTGTATCAATCTACTGACTTTTTGCTTTTTCCTTTCTTCCCCTCCAAAAAGTGATCTTGCATGCAATTTAAAGATACTAATGCTTTTTAGAGTGAAGAGTAAAGCATGAGAGTGAACCTGCAGAAGTGGTTTACAAAAGCAGGATACAAAAGTAAGCTGAAGAGGACCATAAGTTTCTGATTCTCTGATGCATATCAACTGTAGATGTGCTGAGGCTGAACAGATTTGATGGAAAAATGTTACATATTGAATGGTTCTTTTGACAACGTGAAGTTATGAAATAAACCCCACAATAATCTTTCTTTGCCTGAAATAAAAGATTCTCAGGTTTGAAAATCAATTATAAGAGGTTTCATCTTGCCACAAACCTCTTAAAAATCAGAACACTAAGTATATAGGTGCCACAAGTACTGTCTTGGCTTTCACAATCATGATGTTTAGTTACTTTAATTTAGGTATGAAAGCTTCTTGAGAAATCACTGGTTACTCTGTCAATAATAGCTTAGTGCTGGCATTTGTCAAAGAGCTGTAATGCTCTTCTCTCAGGAAAAACAAGCGAAACTTTGAAAATGTAGAGGTATGTCAGAACTAAAATTGCTACTGTAACCTGGTTACTCAAAGAGGTTCAAGTGACCTGTTGAAGTTTATTGAAGCTTGGAATAATGGGGAGATTTGAAAGGATCAAAGAAAAAACTAATGTTATTCCAGTATTTTAACTTGTCTGGCACATGTAACCATAGGGCAGTCATGCTTCATGCTTATCCCAGATGGGTTTGAAAGGATAAGTAACAGGATATCAACTATACAGAACAATGTCTTTGTATATGTCAGTCAGAAGGATTTTATGAATAAAAGGTATCATCATAATTGCCACTATTGTGAGGAGTGAGAGTAACATTTGGTTGAAAAAGCTAACAGTATATAAGCTCTTGAAAGCATCTAATTTTAACAATAGCTAGGTCAAATTTGTAGCCAGACCCCAGTTTAGTGAAGAGGCAGCAATAGCCACTGGGGTGACTGGAAACTCAGAAATGCATCAGTGGTACATCTGGTTTGCATGCATCACTCAAGGCTTATAGCAATGATGCAGGAAAGTACCAGGGGGTCGTCAAGGTGAACAATCGGTTGAACACAAGCTCATAGTGTGCTCTGGTGGCTAAGAAAGCAAATGCAATCCTTCCACATCCAGGCAGGAAAGTGGAAAGCAAGGAAGAGAGTATAGAGCTGCTGGTTTTTTTAGCCAAAGTGATGAGGTTCCTGTAATTCTGAGTTTGTTTCTATTCTTTGTTTTATCAAAAGGGTGCTGACAAGTGCTGCCCTTTCAACAACAGCTGAGTTTGTCTGCCACATAGTTGTAGAAGAAACTTCCCTCCAGGACACCCTCTGCATACTGTGGCCAGAGATTCAGTCTGGGCTGCAGAGCTCTAGACAACTGCATAGCAGAGCTCATTGGGCAAGACTTGGATTTGCACTGCTGTATGTATATTTAGAGTTTCCTGCTGCTATTTCATCTCTTCTTCCCAACACAATTAAAAACCTGGCTGCTGTCTAGCTATCAAATGCTAACACAAACACCTGTGTGCCAGATGTGTACAACTAAGTCCACCAGTGCTGATCCATCATCAGAACCATGAGCCATAAGACAATCCATGAAGCAATTAAACACTTTTTGTTTTTTTTTTTTTCCCCTCCTTCTGTCTTTCCTACCCCTTTTTAATCATCCCAGGTTTTTCTCTCTTCTGCTTCCTGCTGCTGCAAGTTTGTAAGGTGAGCTCTGCTCAGACTTTGTCTCTTTCAGATAAGAAAATGGCCTAAACCCAAGGAACATGTTTTTCTGGCTGCAGAGAGGCTGGTTTATACTGACAATTTAAATTATAGAAGTCCAGATGTTAGCTGTATGTGCCAACTCAAGAAATACACCTTGAAAATACTAATGTGAGGGCTACACCAGACCAGGTTGACTTGATTTTTGAGTTCTTCCTCTTTCTGAGAAGAACTGGGCCCCCAGATGTCCATTGGAGGTACCAATGGGAGTGCTCTCATGGTCTTTTTGAAAGTGAAGGCTCAAGTCAGCAGCAGAAAGTTCAAGCTTGACGGACAAGAATGGTAATATTTAAAGAGGTGGGATTTAGTAACTCTGCAGAGGTTTTTACTGCAGTTGGTAAGACAGTCCCTTTACCAGGGGTTGTTGGAAACAGGCTCATGTAAAAAGCCTCTTTCTTATTTCACTGTTTACCTTATGATCGCTGTCTCTCCTTTTGCCCAAGTTCCCTACTTATGGCTCTGCAGTTTAGGATTGCCTCTTCTCTATTCTTCCCAACATGTAGTAACAGTCACTATGGGGGGATGTTCCTGTTGGGGAAAGGAGAGGAAAGAGGGAGAGAAAAAAGAGGCAAATACAGGGCTTTTTTTAGCAAAGGAGATGAGATTACATTTGCTCATCAGGGAGTAGTAATGGATGGCTTATGTGAAGAAGACGTGTTGGGTGCGACAGACAACTTCTCTGACGGAGAGGATGGGTAAGGCAGTGTGGTTTTGCCTAGAGAAGGTGTCAGTTACTGTGCCCAGAGCAATAGAACAAGGGAGGCCAGATTACTGACCCCTGGGTCTTGCTCATGTGCAACTTTGGCTTTTGGTTACCAAAACACTTCTTGTGCTAGTGAAATTCCTGCCAACTTATATAATTCAGACAATTCAGTCTTACCAAAGCTGACTGATTTTTATCCAAGGGTTCCCAACTCAGTTTGATGGTACAGTGCTACTAATTTAGAGTCATAGTGTGTATCCTGTCATGCTTATTTGAGGAAAAACTCCCATTGACTTCCGTTTATTTGAACATACTTTTTCTTTATCAGAAGTGATGCCATTGTAACAGTGAGAAGCTGTTTTTCAACTGTTGGGGCTCTGGAATGCTGAAAACAGCAAATCTCTGAAATGCAGCCTAGAGGATGATAGGATATGTTTAAGTTAGGATGCAGAGTCACTTGGAAAACAGCCCAAGTGCCTCTGGAAAGTAAATTATAAGTATAATATCTTTATTGAGCTGGAAAGTACACCCTGAAGGGAGAAAGGAGAATGGAGGAGATTGCTCTTTTATCTATTTTTTTTTCTCCTTTATTCCCTAAATAGAGACCAACCATGGACTAACAGGATTGTATTTAGAGCAGAGATGTTTGCACAGTCATGGAATAACATGTTTTTTAAAAAAATCATGTTAAAGCTTCCCTCCTATTAATGTTTCTTAATGAGTTCTTCTCCTCCCTGCCTGTGGAGAGGCACAATCTGGAAAACACACTTCTTGGGAGGACCTTTTAATTATTGCTTTCCTCTACTTTTCCCTTCACCTTGTGTGATGGATTATATACCAGCAGTCTTTGCTGCCTGGACCCTTCCAGAAACAGAAGACCATGAGTTTTCTGTGAGCATCTTCAAGTAGAAGCTGACCTCTGTGATTTAGTTAGTATTGACTGCTTTCTTCTTCTGTGAAGAGCAATGAATAATATTGGTGTTGAAGACCACAATTTGTTCAAGAAGGTCTTGAGATCCATTGCATATTTGAGTTTTCTTTGAGGTAATGACATAGGGTTACAATGTCTGTCTTGCATAGGCTGTGATTGACTGAATCAAATACAGTAATGTATGAAACCTTAGAGAGAGTGTCCTATGTTAGTGTCTGCCTGCTATGCTTGCAAAAGAGTAAAAGGTGTATGAATTATTTGTATATGAATCATGATCAACTAGGTTCCATGTAACATGTGGAAGTGCAAATTGTTCATCTTATTTCCTGCCTTCCTCTGTCTACAAGTTGAGCTCATTCTGCTTTCATCATGTCTTCTTGTGAGCTTTGTGTAAATGTATGTGTGAAACAGATGGTGCTTCATGCTGGAAGTGGTTGGTTGCTTTCTTTGAGGAATTTTTTTTGAATGAAAGGATTATTCCCTTTGTCTGCTTTCTTAGTGATGGAGTTAAAATATGAAAACTATATAGCAAGGTACAGATTTGTGAAGGGAGATGAAAGAGAGCAGGATGCTTCTGCATTACCTTACATGATCATACAGTAGTGCTGTTCCTCCTCCCCTGTGAGGTCAGGACTACATTTAACCTGGTACAGCTGTTTGTGTACTTCAGTGTTTCTTAACCTAGTTCCTGTTTGCTGGGTACATTTTCACTGGGTAAAGCAAGAATTCCTCAGCATACCCGTGCTGGGTCTCTGCAAAGCAAAATTTCTTTCCCTCTTCTTTCTTTCCCATGTGAGTTTTTAAGTTCAGCAACAAAGATGAGGGATTAGTCACTTTCTGGTTACAGTGGATAAGATGAGCAACTAAACATATCTGGAATTTGTGTTTACTTGACCTTGGAAACTCAAAGGTAATGTGAAAAGGCTCCTTGCAGTGTAGCTCAGTGTGTACTCTGTTTAGTTTGCTGCTTGCCTTGTGCATTTGTGTTATGGTCTATGTTGTGGCAGATCTCCTGAAGCTTTCAGCCCTCTTACATGCCTTCATTTGTTTATTATAGGAATAGGAGTTTACAGTAATGCTGTTTATACTAAAGATGGGTAAACCATTACAGCAAGAAGAGAAACTATTACAGCAAGAACTGAAACCATCAAGAACCTTTGCCCTGAATTCAAACCAAACTCTTTTGTGATTTTTTTAAAGTTCTGTTTCAGTTTTCAGTGTCATTGTACTTTGTTCTGTCAGGACTGGAAATGAGTGCCAAAAAATGTTATTTCCCGTAGTGTTAGCCTCAGATTTCACATGCTCTTGTGCCAGGGAGTGTGGAGTTTTTAGACCTCACAAGTTTCAGTAGTGAGTATAACCTTTCCCAACTCCTGCTGCTCAGTGCAGCTAGCTCAAAGTGCTTCTCCGCCAAGACTTGCTCGTCACTGTTTTGTATAGACAAGATACTGTTGTATGCCTGTGAGAGAAGATGCTGTTTATTGAACTAATAAGTATTCCTAGGGTGCTGATGATTGCTTGCAGATGAAATACTGAAACAAAGTGTGGTGTAGCTGCATTGCCCTGCTATTTGAGCAAGGATGTAGGGACTGTCCATCTTTGGCCTCTTTCCTGCTAAATGTGTTGTAAGCCTGTCAGCCAGTTCTGTGAAATTATAGTGGAGCTGCTCAGTGCAGAGTAAGAAAGTAAACTCTCTAGGCTCTATCAGTTTTGTTTTGAGAACAAAATGTAACTAATGTGCTTTTGGAACTTGAGTTTCTTTAAATTTATTTACTGTCCTGTAGGCTTTTCTGTTTCATACCCCAGATTTGATTTGGATCCAGTGTTGAACTATCCATCTAGTAGAGCCTGATAGATTAGTAGGGCCAGTCTTAGCAGTAATCAATCCAGGTTGTGCCTGGTTTTCCTTTCTGCTCCTGAGGAGGAACAGTCTTCCTTTTCCCCCTCCCTCTTTCTCTCTCTCTGTTTATTGTTGTATCAGAGAATGATCTGATGTTTGTTTTAACACTGAGATGAAGCTGAATTCACTGCTGTCCAGCACTCTTTAAAGTCAGTGTGCTACTTGAATATTTATATCATGCTGACATTTGCTTACTTTAGAGAAGGCTTTATTTCCTTGGAATATTTATCATAGTATCCAGGAATTTCCATGTTGAACTGCTGCTGGATCTGAATGTTGTATATAATTACCTGGGTCTAAGCCCAGTTGCCTAAGGGAAGTTAACTTTCAAAGAAAAACAACTGGCTCTGTGGCACTTGCTAGCTGAAGGAAGAGCTGACAAGGATTTTTTCTGGGCTGACGTGGAGCAGCCTGGAAAGAAGACTCACACCTTACTTCAGCTATATAGGTAGCTGTGTCTAGCTCATTATGGGAAAAGTAGAGAGTCATTTCCCTGCACACCTGGCATCACGGAGTGGGTGCCTATATCTGATGTGATCTGTTGACCTAGTTATGGTCTGGGATGAAAAATATGATTTGACATCTTTTGCATCCTGTTTTTTCCCCCTGATTTCCACCAGTCCCTTTTCCAAAGATTGAGGGGGGAGGGTTGATGCAGAATCCAATTCTTGCCTTCCTGACACACTTTGATGCTCTGACCCCCTTTGTGCGTAGAATAGAAATGACCAGCTTGAGGCTTGATCAGATCTCAGCCTCCTGTTGTTTCCCATCAGCCTATATGACTCTCTTGGGCTTCTGGGGCTGGAACTGCTCTTTTGCTGCTGTGCATAAAGAGGCACCGTGATTTATGAATCAATTAATCACTGCATGCTGAGGAGCTGTTCACGGTAGTTAAACAGTGAAAATAAAATGCTCAAGTATATAATAAAGACAGATCATAATGAATATGACCCTCTACCAGTGAATTCTCTCCTTCCCTATCTTATACCCCCTACCCACTCTTCCTCAGCACAGCCGAACTATCAAGACATGAAATTTGTCTATCTTGATGGCATGGGATTCATCAAATTACTTAATTACTTGATAAGGGTGCTGGCTATTTGTAGGATCCCCCCCCTCCTCCCCCCCCCCGCATTCTTCCAGTCTGATTTCAGTTTGCTGCTAAAGCTGTTAAAGCCACAAATATGAAGAGGGGAAAAAAAAAGATTCTGAGACTACTGATTGTAAATCTTTTTGAGTAGTCACAAGAAAACCCACCAGTAAGACTACACAAATTAAGAACAGGAAGGTGAAGTCTGCCCTGCCTGGTCTGGAAAACGACAGATGTGGTGTGAAAATGCCAAGAAATATTTTCAGTGCGTAACTCACTTTTTTCTCTGTGTAACACACACATCATTGCTGTGAGTTTCTACAACTGTGTGATACTGTCAGAGCTAGGCAAGTTTGGTGACAAGCCCCTGATAAGATTGCTGTTTGGCTTTACAACTTACTGAAGCACTTAGCAATTTGGGCCATCATTCAGTGATTGTAGTCAGATCAGGGTGGCATGTTGCTCTGTGGGGAGCACCACTGGTGTTCAAATACCTACCCATGAGGTAAGGCTATGAGGCAAGAAGCTTTAAACCCTGCTATGTGGTTTTGCACAAAAACTGCTTTCTAGGAAGAAAATTCTTTACAGGCTATTGACTCCTATACATGTTCTATTTTCTAAATAAAATTATTGCTTTATTTTTTGTTATTAGCAGATACCCAAAATAGTGGTAGAATATTTAATTAACAGAAAAGGTGTGGGGTTTTTTTTTTTGGTGTTATTTGGGGTTTTTTTTGTTTGTTGGTTTTTTTGGTATGAAAAGTGTATTTTTGGTGAATTACTTTGTCAACTATCAATCAGGCTTGAATTCTGAAAAGGATTTTGGGAGAGTGATGGTGCTTCTGTTTTTTCATTTCTTATTTTTTTTACAGCAGTCTTGGAAAAGTTACATTTTTCTGTTGCAGAGTATTTGCTGGGTTTTCTGGGGACCAAAAGCTGGCATTGATGAATAGATGGATTTGTGAACCTTGCTACACATCCACTGATTGTAGTGGAGTTGCTCTTAATCTCACCTGTGTAACTGAGAGTAGGTTTCATTCAAGCCAGAAATTAGGTGCAGTCATGTGAAGCAGATTAATTCCTTTTCTCTGCCATGCATTGAAACTTGCAGTGGAATTAAAATGTTTGCCACTTATCAGTAAAGTAAAAGAATTTTCTCTTTCCAACACAACCTGGTTTTTCAGTTTTGTTCAGCTCTGCTGCTGGCATATGTTGACTGTATCTAATGGCCTTTGTTTGCATTCTAAGCTTATCTCATAAACTGGCTTTTGAAATGCAGTAATAATGTTTCACTGTGGTGACCATGGTTAAACATTTCTCTTCTGTCCCCCCTTTCCCTTCTCTGTTTTTTAGGACCCAGGTTTCTCTTCGGTGATTCATGAGAAGCTCCAAGTTCCCAATACCATTCGTAAGGCATGGAATGAGAAGGACAACAGATGTGATGTTTGTGCCACACACCTGAACCAGTTGAAGCAAGAGGCCATTCAGATGGTGCTGACCTTAGAGCAAGCTGCCAACTCAGAACATTACGATGCCTCACCAGGCTCTCCCCCACCTCTCTCCAATATCTCCGCATTAGTGAGTCCCCGGCACATGGGCAGCCTGCAGCCCAGGGACTGGGCATACGTGCCGGCTCCTTATGCTACATCTAATTATACAAGCTTTGTTGCCAACAAACACAGTGGAAAACCCAACAGTCTAGGAATTGGCAATGGGGTGGAGAAAAAAAATGGCTCTCCTGGACACCAAGCCAAGGTCAGCTTTCAAATGGCCACCAGCCCCAGCAATGGTAATGTTCTCAACTCTGTGGCTATCCAGGCCCATCAGTACCTTGACGGCACCTGGTCTTTGTCAAGAACAAATGGAGTCACTTTATATCCCTACCAGGTAAGTATTTTCAAGTAACAGAACATCTCCTTCCTTCCCACTGAAGCTAATGCTGCTTGCTTCTGTGGGGTTGAAGTTGAACCGTTTGTGTAGTGGGCACCAGAACAAGGAGAGCTATAAGGCCTGTTTCTGTGATGGGGCATTGAGTTGGGAGAGACACAGGTTACAAGCAGTATTAATTTGAACACCTTTTATTAATTCAGCTGTTGTTAATAACAGCATGGAGCTGTTGTTTCTAAATAGCAGATAACTAATCATACAGTATATGCAATTATTTGCTCACACAGTTCTCATTCTTGCTCAGAATACTCAGTTGGAGAAACAGCTGGGAGCCAACCACACTTGTTTGCTCCCAAGTAGAGAGTGGCACTAGTGCACCAGTGACTTCTGAGTTGGTATTCAGAAGTGACCCGGAAGGTCTTTGGTTTAATCATATGTGTATATGGTGCTTTAACTACATATAGCAGGTGCTGACTTCATTGACATGTTTTAAGTTACATGCATTCTTGATGCTAGGGTGTACTGGTGGCTGCTTGAAAGTTCATCTGGTCCTTGGTGTTTTGACTTTTATCAGTTCTCATGGATTCGAGAGGTCCAGTCATCTCCAGATATTAGCAGTTCTGGGAGATTTTCGTTTTACTTTCTGGCATGTTCTTTTCCTCCTCTTTGGCCTGCTGTTTCCCTGTACACCACACCAGTAAATACTTGTAGAACCCATCCACACCAGATGGCACAGAAGAAACTTTTGAATGACAAGAGGTGTGCTTTCTGATGCACTTATTGCAGGTGGTGGGATTTTCAGAGTACCCAAGCATTTGCAGATTGTGACATAAGCCTATTCTTTCCCTGTTCTCACGACCATCCTTGTTGGCTTCCTTAGGTGTACATAATAATAACTTTGGAAGTTGGTCTTTCTACTAAGTTATGAACATTTTGCAAGATAGATCCCTAAATTAATATTTAACTTTTATTAGTATGAGTAACTGATATTACAGCCAGAAAAAAAGCAACGTTATTCATAAGCATTAAGATATTGTCATGCACAAAAGCAAACTAGGTAAAACCAGAAGTGAACTACAGTTATTTTATCTGGAAAATATGTGACTTTATAGTTTTGTGGATTTATGCTCTAGTGAACCTGAATCACATTTGGGTAGGTCAGTATGTGATCATAGTTTTGATCTAAGAAAAATCCGACCTAAGTTTGATCTAAGAGCAAAAAAAACCTAAACAAAGAATTCACATTAACAAATCTGAATAATTATTATTTGTATTAGGAAAATTAGTTAGGTTTTATTGCTTTCACAATCTCTTAGGTTCATCTTTTGTGGAAAATGTTTTTTTGTGTTTACTTTTTCTAGTGTTCATGGTTCCTAGATGATTAATTTTGTCTTAAAAATATTCACTGAGGAGAATCTAATGTTCAAAATTTTTCAGACTGATTCTGTAGTTTGACTCCATTTAAATTAAGGACTCTTCCCTACCCTTTCACTGATCTTGAAATAGGAAAAATGCCTGCTTTCCAGACTCCCCCACCAAAGAAAAAAACCCAGGCTATCACAAAACCCAAACCAAAACCCCAACAGCAGAACAAACAAAAAAAATCCCAAACAAACCTAGAAATGTTGCTCTGTGATAGACTGTTGATCATAAATTTCATTTTTTTCTTGAAGAGTCTACTTTCAAATGTTAAAATTCTCAGTATACTCAACCATCACATTTAATTCTCCAGTTGAGAAATAACAATGTCTTTAAACACACTGAAAAGATTTTAGTGTTTGTTTATGTAGTATCTGTATCAGACTGGGAATTAGTCAAGTAAGAAGAAAAACTTTGAATAGTAATTTAACTGTAATTTCAAATACTGGGAAGATGCAAGCTTTGCCTTTTTGCTTTTGTGTACAGAAACCAATCTTATTTGCTGCACATTTTCAGAACATTTTAGATATCTGTCCCACATATTTTTGTTATGTACTTACAGTTACAAGACTGCTGGGGAAGAGCACTAGGATCTGTTATCTTAATTAGAACCCCTCATGATTTGAAGGTGAATTAAAAAAGTGGTGCTAGCTACTTACTTGTGAACGTCTACATGTTAATTAAATTTTCTTGCCTCCCCTTAAGAATAGTGACTAGAAAAACCTTACTGTGCATTAGCTGAGCGGAATAGAAAATTTATTGGGATAAAAAGCCTCGCACTTCACACAGAAGTGCAGTACCCTTCTACATCATGATCTTGTTAAATAGGTGTGCAGGGAGAAGTCAGTCCCATGGCTCTAGACTTAATGGTGCCTGTGGTAGACACCTCCCATTGTAAATTAACTTTTGCTAGACAGTCTAGATAACTTGACAGAAATGGTTGAGTACTTTGAAAACTGACTGATTTCCTCTTTAAAGTATTGTCAAAAAGAGAAAACATTAGTTTGAAAGTGGCATCCTGTGCCTCAGAATTGATTCACTGCAATTTTAGGCACCAAAACCCCTTCTTACAATTAAAAGTTCTAGGATGTTATTCCTTTCATAACATCTTCCCTTCCAGAATGTCTGAAATTTTAATCTTGTTATTGGAAATGAATTACAACTTTTGTTTCAGGTCTAGTAGAAAAACAATAAAAATTTAAAAAAACAAAGGGAGTATTGTGATATTATATGGCTCAGCAGCTACAGCAGTATAGGACAAGTCTTAAATGATACACCACTACTCAATTAATTTTGCAGAAATAGCCCTTGCTATCAGGAGTAAGTAAAAGAAATGCATTTTTACATTACCAGATTTAGTAATGCATGATATGTTTAAAATCTGAAAAATAGAAGTAATAATGCTGTCTTTAACTGAAGATGCATAAGAAGGTTTCTAAATATTTTATGGAAGCATTATTGGAACTAGTCACTGGAATCTCCTAAGAATGTCAGAAAAATAACTGCTAAGATTTGTTTAGGCAAAACTGATTCCTCCTGGAGGTTCCAAGATGGTGTAGGTGACCCCATCAGTCCCCCCGTCCCTGTTGTATGTGATTCCATATTTACTCATTCCTTGAAACAGAAACAAAGATCAGGTTCTAAAGACCTGTGATGTCCCCTAGGCTTGACTCACAAGAGGCCGAATCAAATAAAAATAGAAGTAATAATGCTGTCTTTAACTGAAGATGCATAAGAAGGTTTCTAAATATTTTATGGAAGCATTATTGGAACTAGTCACTGGAATCTCCTAAGAATGTCAGAAAAATAACTGCTAAGATTTGTTTAGGCAAAACTGATTCCTCCTGGAGGTTCCAAGATGGTGTAGGTGACCCCATCAGTCCCCCCGTCCCTGTTGTATGTGATTCCATATTTACTCATTCCTTGAAACAGAAACAAAGATCAGGTTCTAAAGACCTGTGATGTCCCCTAGGCTTGACTCACAAGAGGCAGAATCCAAGTTTGCTAACAAGTGTTCCTTTTGAAAAAACAGGGAATCAGAGGCAGGGAAATGGAATGGATCAATCTCAAACAAAGAGCATGGCCCATTAAAACTGTTCTGTGAACACTGGAATGCTGAAATGCTTACCTGGTCAGGGTAGAACTGACCCCTTTCTGTTTAATATAAGTAGAAAAATACCAGGCAAAATTCAATAGAATTTGATCCAGACTCTGAAAATCATGCTCTTTCAGTGCTCAGGGCAGGTAGTTTGTATACTCTGTGGATCAGACTGTTTTAACACTTGTAAGGGCACCTGTTGATCTCCCTATCACTCAAAGGGATTTCAATCCTTCCCTGAAAAAGCTCCATTTAAATTGGTGAGGTTTTACTTCAGAAAGGCTGTAATTCTTTGTGCAGCTGCTGATGTGAATTACAGGATACCACAGTGTTAAGTACATTTCTATTTCTTGCCAGGTATTACATAGCACTTCTAAAGAAAAAGAAATATTTGGGCCTAGGGTACGATGTAGGAGCCAAAAATCTAAATTTATTGATGAAATGTTTTCTTGTTGTAATTTCGGTAGAGAATGTGATATTAAATTGAATGCATAACACTTCTATTACTTTTTTACCCAGAGCTGCTAAAGTAGTTAAAACAAAAACACCATGTTAAAGAACAAGATTTCAGTCCTTAGTAGTTCAGAATGATTTAGGGTTTGATTTCAAAGGAAAAGGAGTTGAAAATAGTGACTGAATTATGTTGGTTGCACTAAAACAGTTTTTCTAGAGTCAAAGTAGTCCGTTAATTTACTAAAATATTAAATTAACTGCATGGTTCTGGTGTGTTTGTGTGGCTCTAAACAAAGAGCATGGCATGAATTGCATCATGGTGTGAACTGCAGGACATAGAATGGTGGACATTCCCTCCGTCCTCTAGTTACCCTCTTGGATCTGTGAAAGAATCTTTTCATGTCTTTAAGTAGATTATTTCAAAAGGCAAACAAGAAGAAGTTTAGTACAGCATGTTTGGTAGATTTGAGTGACAGGAAGGTAAGAATGAACCTGAGAATTGGAGAAGGTCAACTGTTTCAGGAACAATTTGAGCCATGAAAGGGAAGGATGTGCAACAGAAAACATAGTTGTTGATGTGGGTGAGCACCTCCTGCTCCTGACCTTGAGGCTATGAAGTTTGATTTTGTTAAGGGAAAAGATTGGGGCATTGTGAACATAACGATATTCACAGAAAAAAGTGTTCCTCTCTTCCCTGGACTTAAAAAAGACTCTTTTGACCAAAAGTTTGGAAAATGAGATCTTAAACTACTGAGAGCCTCTTGGCCCCAGGCATAATGATCTCAAGCCTATTCAGATTTATCAAAGGCTTTGTTTGTGTACAATTGATGAAAGCCTACAGTGCTTTCTGTTTCTTCTTTATATATAACGTGTGTTTAGAAGAACACTGTTCTCTGAGAAAGTACCAGCTTGTTCTGGAGCTTTGCAGTGATGAATGATTTGTTTAGAGTTTACTTAGGTCACAGCTGTCTCATAACACATCAGTTCATTCAGGCACAGGCTTTTAAGAAGAAAATGGTAATGATTAGAGTTGGGTGCAAGATGGAGAGTTCAGATACAGAGCCAATCCCTGTGTGTGGTGTATTCCCATCCCCACCCCAAGTTTTCACTGTCTAATTTATTTCTTTTCCATTTGCTGCTGCTTCTGTTGCCTCTTAAATTGTTCAGCGGGATAAAGCTAAAATGTTAATGATTGCTACATCGGTGCCAGGATAATTTTAAGTAGCTTCTAAAGTATATAATGCAAGGTACAGAAATCAAGTTACTTGCTCCATCTGCAGACTAACAGGTGTCTTCCCCAAGTTTTCACTGTCTAATTTATTTCTTTTCCATTTGCTGCTGCTTCTGTTGCCTCTTAAATTGTTCAGCGGGATAAAGCTAAAATGTTAATGATTGCTACATCGGTGCCAGGATAATTTTAAGTAGCTTCTAAAGTATATAATGCAAGGTACAGAAATCAAGTTACTTGCTCCATCTGCAGACTAACAGGTGTCTTCTATAATTGTTCTATGCTTCCTAGAGCCAGACTTGTTTTACCAAAGCATCTTAGCAATAAAAGAAAAGATTTGTATTCTGACCTTTCTAGTACCATGTTCTTATGCAACCACACACAATGCACTGAGATACCTAATGCAGGAGGTATTTTGCCTTTGTGCAGTCAGGTTTTGGTCCAGAATCTTTTGGATGGCTTCTGCTTCAGTAGCAGTTCAGTTGCTATATATATAAGATCCCCATCTGAGTGTAGTGGCTCCCTGAACATAATAGGAAACTTTTTGTTCCTCTTACTGTGAGCTCAAGAAATGTGTGGAAATTCTTGCACTGGTTGTTTTTTTCTTCTTTTTTTTTTTTTTTTTCTTTTCATTCTGTGACCTGGACTTTTGAAATAAAGTGATTCCATAGGATGACTGTACACTGAAAGTGCAGAAATTTTATTTATAAAGATTGACTGGGCTAAGAAACAGATTGTCAAACATTCATCAGCACTGAAATTATATCCATGCTTAATTACCTCTGTTGCCCTCTTTGCCCATGCATTAGTTATCTCTGAAGTAGCTTTCCTCTGACTAAAAGCCTTTTTAAACCAAGTCACTAATAATTAGATATGACCCTACTAAAGTCAGTGTATGTCATCAGCTGACATTTTGCTATGATTGTTTGATCATTCAATTTGTATATTACAGGAGTTGGCTATTTGAATTTCATTCCTCCTGTCCACCCCCTCAACTAACAGCCCAGTTGTATATTGATTTTCTAGTATCATCAAGAGGGGAAACTGAATTGTATGTGAACTGTAGGAGAGGTTTCTTTTTTTTTTTTGCATTACTGTGGTGTGATTTGATCTCTTACGGCATTTTTATGCATGGCTTAATGACCTTAAAATCATTACTTTTCTCCTTCATGATACTGGAGTGACCAAGGGAAAAAAGAGGTAAAGGGTATCCCATGGACTGAAAAGAGCTAAATAGGCTTATCCTGTGAGTATGAAAACCCCATGACTCAATTGTGATGTGGGGAAAAAGCTGGACTATTACCAGGAGTGAGTTAATCCTGTAAATTAGCAAAAGCCACAATTAGTGAGGATTTGGAGTCTTGGTTTCCTTCCCTGCTCTGTAGCTTAAGGATTTTGTCCACATGTGAGCCTAGTTTCTTTTCTGAAATAATAGCTGTGCTGATTCCTTGCGTCACTGAGCAAAAATATAAACTGAGAGGAGGAGCGATGTTTTAACAGTGAGAAAAATGATGTAGATATGGGTTGTATAAAGGGGGAAGACAAGCTGATACACGGACAAAAAATTGTCCTTTTGTTTCTTATGATGTAAATAAGGTAGCATGGAACAAGAGAGAAAAATGGTCAGCTCCTGCTTTATTTCATAGTTCAAGAACATGGAGAGTTAAGTTAAAAGACAGCCAATTTGGGAGAGGATACTTAATCAGAGGGACTCTTTGTCCCTCTCTTTTGAAAGTGAATGACTGGTGCTCTGTTTTAGATGGAGGCCTTTGATAAATGGATTAGTGAAAAGTGCTTTTCCAACAGTTTCTACAGCATTGTCAGAGTTCAATGTAAGTCTTGTACATTTCAGAATTCTATTAATTGTAAAAAATATGTTTCTTACTCAAGTGTGTGGAGTTTCATAGCTTCTACAAACTCTCTTGCGTTGAGTCATTCATATGAGCAGCATGTTGTTCTTTAATGCTGTATGAAGATTCAGTCTTGTGGCTGATATTTCTCCTGCGTCTTACTATTATTCAGCATTTGTTGCAAGAAGAGAGGAAATAGAAATGTACTAAAGCAAGGGTAGCTCATTCATATCTGTCATTCAGATTCTGTACTGGAGGTCAGGAAGCTCTGCAGAGGCATCTGGAAAGGCTGGATCAATGGGCAAGGCCCATCAGTGTGAGGTTCAACAAGGTGAAGTAGTGGGTCCTATGTTTGTGCTCCAGGCACACAGGTAGAGCAGCTTGAGAGTTGCTCAGCAGGGGAGGGTCTTTGGGGTGCTGGTTGACAGCCAGCTGAACATGAACCAGCAGTGTGCTCAGATGGCCAAGAAGTCCAATGGCATCTTGGCTTGTATCAGAAATAGTATGACCAGCAGGACCAGGACAGTGATTGTCCCCCTGTACTCGGCACTGGTGAGGCCACATCTCACATACCGTGTCCAGTTCTGGGCCCATCACTTCAAGAAAGGCATTGAGGTGCTGGAGAATGTTCAGGGAAGGGAAGCAGAGCTGGGGAAGCTTCTAGAAAACATGTCTTATGAGGAGTGGCTGAGGGAGCAGGAGTTGTTTAGTCTGGGGAAGAGGAGGCTCAGGGGGACTCACTGTTGCATACAATGACCTGAAAGGTGATTGTAGTGAGGTGGGCGTTGGTCTCTTCTGCCATGTCTCAAGTGACGAGATGATAGGAAATGTCCTTAAGTTGCTCCAGGAGAGGCTCAGATTAGATTACTTTTTTTATTTCCCCCCCACTGAAGAGGCATTGCAATAAGTTGCCCAGGGAGGTGGTGGAATTCCTGGAAGTGTTTAAGAGGTGTCAGGATGTGGCACTTGCGGATATGATTTAGGGGTGATCATAATGGTGCTGGATTGAGAGCTGGACTACATGACCTTGAAGGTCTCTTCCAACCTTGATGTTTGTGTGATTGTGCAACTGAGATGGGGAAGAGGGGATGACAAAAGAATTAGAAAGCAATTTTTTTAGGAGTTTCCCATTAAATTCCTAAGGAATACCAACTCAAGACACAAATCAGTGTATTGTCTCATTGACTAAGACCTTTTTTTTTTCCACATTGTATTACATAAGCAGTACATTGTCTCATTGACTAAGACCTTTTTTTTCCCACATTGTATTACATAAGCAGTACGTAGAATTAAGATTAGATTTGGAAAAATATTTTTTTTTTACTCTTTGTAAAATCCTGTTCTAGCCTTTGATTATTGCTTAGTAAAACATTTGAGCCTTTAAATATCAAGAACTGTGTTACTATACTAAAAAATAAATTTACGAAGTCTTTTGCTTTGGTGCTATGCTGTGCTTATGGGATGTAAGGAATAAATGGCTAGAGACTTGTGTAACTCTGAAATGTGATTCTACACAGCTAGCATGTAAAACCTTTTTTGTCATTCCCTAAAGTGCTTCTGAAATGGTGTCAGAAATGGAGCATGAACTTCTCTGTTGGGACAGCTCTCTTTAATTCAGTAGGTTTGAGTTAAATTGGTTGGTTCTTCCCTTATATTCCAAAGCATTGTGAATTTGAGAGGTGGGTGTTGTCAGATTGACTACGTTTGGGGCCAGACCCTCTTCTGTCTCACTCCAGGATAATTGCTTTGCAGTTGACATGGCTATATTGCTGTACTACAGATAAGAATGCCATCAATGTCTGTCCTATTAGATCCGATCAGCCAGAGTGTGAGAACAGCTGTGGTGATAGGAGTAAGTATGGTGTCTTGCACTCATAGTGGACTCCACTTCCCTTTTGGGTTGGTGGATAGGGAAGCTTTCTTTTTCCATACTCCTCTAGTCTGACTCCACACTGAAGAGTTTGTTGAAACTGCTTCTCTTGACAGATGAAAGCAGAAACCTGATTGTCCAGCATCTTTTCAACTTTGAGTGTGCCTAGAGGTGTTTTATGAAGAATAAGGAAGGATTGCATCTGTACTGGGGTGAGAAAGCACCATCTTGGCTAATGCAAACATCTTGAAGTCACACATTTCACTCCCACCTAACCTCTCAAGTTTAATTCAGAACTGCTCCTAAGGTTAAATGGAAAGGGACAGTAATGAACTCTAGTCTTCCAAGGGGTTGGTTGGTGCTCATTGTGCTTAATGTTACTTGCAAATCTCAGCAGAAGCATCTGTAGTTCTTCCTTATGCAAGAGCACTAGAATCACTGTCACTTTTGTCATTAAGGTATCTGAGGACTTGGGTTCTATAAACAAGGAAAGTTTCAGGTTTGACTGGTAGATGTGAACGTAACTGACTGAGCTGCAATCAGTGCAAGGTCACAGTTATATGAATGGGTGTGTAAGTGAAGGGTTTCTGTCATGACAGCTCTTTGAATCAAATACGTGCATCTGGCAGCTTTACTTCAAACTGATGCTTTTTTAACTTGTGAAAGTGGCATATATATCTAAATTATAAAACACACCTGTAATGTGAATCCTGCAATTTCTTTATGCCCTTTACTGCCCTATCTATTATTTTACAAAAAAATCAAGGCTATTACTAAAAGCAGAGTTTAGGCCTAGTTTTGGAAAGATATTTCTATTTTAAAGCATAAAGAGAGATATATTCTTTCCTGTAAGAGTGAGATAGCCAATAGATAGGATTTGTTACTGTTTTCCTTCCTGCTAGGGTTTAGGCTGTTGAGGCTAGTCAGTGTTGTTGGACTTAATGCAAATCGTAAGTATAACGACCTCTGTGTTTTATTCTCATGTATTTTCTCAGTTACTGCAGTTCAACATAAAAGATGGAAAATTAATTCAAGTGCAATTATAAAAATTATACAGATTGTATCAGAAGAAAATGTATAGTAATGAGATACTACCAGTGCTTAATTGATCAGTGTCTCTGACCCCTGAAGTCTTTGAGTGAAGTTCATTGCCAGTGTGCAGGAGGTAAAAATGGATGTGACATGGTTCTCTATTGTATAATACAGATATGTTAGTGATCAGGGACAGGACTGACAGGGAAAATGCACTCAGAAAACTTTGTCTACATTTGGACCAGCTTCTGTGAAAGTCATTGTGAAGAGTCTTGGAATGTTAGGTTGGTTTAACTGAGGCTTAATTTGTAGGCTTGTGGAGATTTCTGATTTCTTTTGCTTTGAAGTAATGTAAACAAAAAATATAATTGTTTGTCCTGTTCAGCAAATAACATAACCAGATACTGTTCAGGTAACTTAGGAGAACAACATAGCAAAGGGTTCCTGGCCATGCATGAGGCCTCTCTAACAAATTACAGGAGTGTAAGAGGGTGTCCTAGAGGTTATCTATTCTACTTTAATTTTAAATGTAAATGCTAAATGAGGGATCAAGTTGTTGTCATGTACCTAAGTGCTTTGGAGGGAAAAATCTAGTTCTCATGTTACTGGCTTTTCATTATTTTCTGTCCTTAGTCATCACAAGGGTCTTTGCCTCTAATGCTGATGATCTACTGAGTGCTGTCTTGCACTTCAGAACCTTTGTAAAGATCCTTTCAAACACCACCAGAACCTAGCTTATTAAAATTTATTTCTGTTTATAGAAAGATAGGTGAAATGCAGACACCTGGCCTGGGATAGGAGCCTCTGAAAAGGGTCTTGAGACAGAGGTTATGTATGTGCAGGTTATGTAGGTGATGAGATTTTTTTTCAAGTTCAGTGATGTGGATTTCTCTTCCTTTTTGTTGTGGTTTAACCCCAGCTAGCAACCAAGAACCAAGCAGCCACTCACGCACTCCCCCACTGATGGGATGGGGGAGAGAATTGGAAAGGTAAAAGCTAGGAAAACTCATGGGTTGAGATAAAGACAGTTTACTAGGGAAAGCAAAAGCCACACACACAAGCAAAGTGAAACAAGGGAATTAATTCACTGCTTCCCATGGGCAGGAGGTGTTCATTCATCTCCAGGAGAGCAGGGCCCATCACGCATAACAGTTACTTGGGAAGACAAACACCATCACTCCGATTGTCTCTCCTTTCCTCCTTTCTCCCACTTTATTTACTGAGCATTATGTCATATGGTATGGATTATCCCTTTGGTCAGGTTGGGTCACCTGTCCCAGCTGTGTCTCCTCCAACCTCCCATGCACCCCTAACTTCCTTGCCAGCGTGGCAGTACAGATAACAGCAAAGGCCTTGGCTCTGTGTAAACTCTGCTCAGCAATAACTAAGGCATCTCTGCATTATCAACCCTGTGCCCTGCACAAATCCTAAACATAGCCCCATACTAGGCACGGTGAAGAAAGTTAACTCCACTTCAGCCCAAACCAGCACACTTTTCTACTCACTGCTTAATCACTTTGTCATATATTGTGAATATTTGCTCCTTCTCGCTGCCGTCTGAATGTTTTGTCTCTGAAGCGGGTATAATCGGCACTGGTGCAAGCAGCCGTTACTTCTGTGGCCCCTAAGCACCTTATGATATAATGAATATGAATAATAAAGCACCTTATTCCTCCTTTGTTCTCCAGTAAAGGTAATTTCAAGTGTGGCAGTAGAGGATTATTTGGTTTGATTTCCTGTAGAGTGTAAGAGAGCAGGAGTGCACCTATTAGTCATAAATGCTTAACAGAAATACTAGAAAACAACAGTAACATTTTGTTAATGCTGTTGCTGCTAGTATTGTGCACAATTTGAATACACTGAGTAGAAATGCCTCTTCATAATTTCTTGGAGAATCTGTAGATAGTACCACAGAAAGCCAAAGGACCTAGCAGTAGCCACAATTCTACTACAGCAAGAGAATGGTTTGCACTTAGGTAATTAGAGAATTTGCTTCCAAGACTTTTTAAATGTTACATGGATGTGGAGGAAAATGAAATTTCAGACAGAAAACTTGTAATGTAAACTCAGCTGGTGTGGTAATTGTATAATATTTTGCAGACTTTAAAGCCTATTCCTGTAAAAGGATCAAAAATACTTATAGCAAGGAAACAAATTGTGTTATGCTAAGAAGTGGATGTACAGGAAAGTGGAAAGATATGCCTGAGATGGCTGCAATGCAGTTTGTGAAGAGTTGAGAAAATAGCCTCTTCTCCTGTTATGCTCAGGGCAAAAAGGGACATCTTGTCATTTCATATGTCGAGGTCAGGTTTTTCTGTGTCTGCCTGAAAGAATCAATATCAGAGTGGATTATGAAACAGAGAAATTATGAGGTCTCAGAACAATTTGTAAAACTTTGGTAACAGAAGGGACTGACTAAAAATATCTTGCTGGTTGATTGTTTTTTTTATCTTCAAATATAGCTTGAGCTGGAATTTTTATCAACTGCACAGAGTTCATACACTCTGCCTTTCACAACAAGCCGCTACTGTGCTTTCTGAGAAGAAAAGAAACTTGCAAATACAGAATTTGCTTTAGAGGGATTCACTTGAAAGCATGCCCTTGGGAAAGGAAAAGGCTAGAAGTTTTTAAATTGACCTCTGAAGTTTTTAGGTTTTAGCTACATTGAAATATAGTCTTTCAAAAAAGCTCCTGAGCCCAGGATATAGCTTTCTTTTTGTTTACTCTGCCTTAATTTCTGCCTTAAGAGTAGTTCAGAAAATACTAAAATACTGTTGTTCTCCTGCAATGCTCTTTTTTTCCTCCTACAGAAGACTCTGTAATGCTTTTCTGCTGGAAAATTGAGCTTTGAAGCAGTAATTTCTTTTTCTTGAATTTTTTTATAACCATCTTATTCCTGTGGGATAAGAACCCCATGTGGATTGAACCCACTGTCTGTAGGAGATGCTCTGCAG
Organism: Acanthisitta chloris; assembly: GCF_000695815.1. NCBI lineage: Eukaryota > Metazoa > Chordata > Aves > Passeriformes > Acanthisittidae > Acanthisitta > Acanthisitta chloris. Next base: position 43,385 of record NW_008664271.1, on the reverse strand, counting down.
GGGTGGGTGTTTTTGAGTTTTAGACCTCTGGGTTGCTTGTAGGGCTGATCTGCACCTGTTTCACATGGCTTCTGCCCCTGTGGCCATTGTGAGCCGAGCTGCTTAGTGGTAGAAAGTATTTTGAGAATTATCCCTGAATTTACTGGTTTAATTGTATAGTCTGGGAAATTTAGTGGTTTAATGCATAAACACATTCACTCCACTTCTGATATTTTTTGCGTGCATCCTTAGTCTCTTTATTTGTGCATGCATGTATTTATGAATATACACACACGAACAGATCTTTCTTTCACTTAATTTCCTCTAGGAAAGACTCCTCTTCTGCTTCTCCAAACAAAATTGGTGATAAACTCCAGAATAGATTCTGATCTGAAATCAAGTTCACTCCATGGGTGACAGAGCATCATCATGATTTTTCCTTTTAGTGACTGTAATCCATTCTGCTGATATTAAGAAAATCAAAGAATCAGAGTTCTGAAATCTAATGTTGTAGAAAGGGAGAGTGTTTCAGCCCCTCCTAAGAATACACAGTAAGCAGCCGTTCTAGAAGTGTTTCAGGCTTGGTTCATAATTATCCTGCATATGGAGTAGTGCTCTACATTTTCTATCTGGTTCATGCCCATCTTGTATTCCCTTTGTCCTAAAGTCAAAGTCTGTGCAAGATGACTTAGTAAATGCCTATAGTATACCTTGTGAAGAGACACGTGAGATGTTTTTCTTCAGTTATATAGATTATAGCACTGCACTTCCACTAACCTGCAGTCAGTAATCCTTCTTTTGTCATGTCACTATGGAGCAGCAAATCAGATCATAATGCACTATTAAAAAGCTAATTTAAACAGAATAAAGAATTCCTTTCAAAAATTGATTTAAGAGTAACAAATGAAACTTTTACATTGCAAACTCACTAACAAGTTGAAGGGGAAAAATTCCAAACATTTCAAGTGCAAATAAAAATTCTTTGGAGTAAGCAAAAATTAAAACTGAAGATAACAATGAGACATTTATTACAGTTCAGAATGGTTTACTAGAGTTCAGTATCATTTCAGATGATGTGCTGGATTGTTGTTATATTTGGACTTCATTAAATGCATTTAATTAAATCAATTGTAAATGTTTTATTCCCAATGGGTCAGTTAATATAATCTTGCTCTTTGCTTGTAAAATATATCAACCATTTGCTCGTGCACTAACTTTAATCACTGTTTATTTTTTGACCCCAGTGAAGTGCATTTTGTCAGCTTAGTTTATTGTGCAAATGTCTTGGGGCAATGATTTTTGTCTGTCCTACGTAGAAGAAACTATATTCATTGTCACTGTGTTAAAAATAATAAAAGAAGAGAAATGCAATTTGAAGTTCATTTAGGCTGACTTTAATGAGAAAGTAATAAATGTAGCTATAAGACTTGACTATATACTTTCAGACAATGATTAAAAATAGCAACTGTTAGTAGTAAAAATTAGGAAATAATAAGCCTACAAGGAGGCAAAAATTAAGAAAATGATAAGGGACTTAGATGATTCACAAAGTATATGTCTACCTGAAATTAATGCAGTACAGAGACAGGCAGTAGTTTATAACAAACTGGAAGAACATGTGTATGTACTGTGCTGTATGTGTATGTATGTGCTATGTGTGTACTGTGAGTAAATTTTGCTGTGAAAGTATACACAAAGTGTACCTATGAGTAAAGAGTAAATAATAGGCAGTATTTACTGTGCACAGTGCATTCCTGAATGAAATACATTAGGCAAGATGATGCATAAGACTTTGCTTATGACTGTCTTGTATTTGTCTTTTACAGCCTTTCTCCTAGACAAGAAATCATACAAGATCATTAAAGCTGTATGGAATCAACCCTTGGTTTGATCCAAGTTCTGTTTTACTGGAAAATAATCCCTGATCAGTCAGGTTATTATTTGTCCACTCAAAATTTTCATGATAGGTTATACTGACGGAATTTGAAGGTATTTAATCTCTTGAGGATTGATTGTCATATGTTAGTGCTGCAGGTTATGGATGTTCAATTGTTCTCTCTCCTGCCTTTTCAGGAAGAGCTGCAGAGCATAGCCAGACTGAAGTCCTTGCCCCTTCCTCTCTATAATTAATTTTTCAGAACTGTGCAAGTTTGAAAACATGCATGTCTTTAGCTTATATCTTCCAAGCTGATCACTGATTTTTTTTCTTTAATGCTACCTGGGAAAAGTAAGAGTTATGTCTCACCATTGTCTAAAAAGAGTAATCTAAAATAAATGATGAGGGGAAAATATTGTTCCTCATCTGACCTTATTTAGGTGGTCAGTGGAGATAGGGACTGGTATTAATTACTCTATCTGCAAGTGAACATGCATGAAATTCCAGCTGAGAATGGACAGTCAGCATGTTTGAAGTTCTCAGTGTACAAGGACCCTAAGGGGTAATGTGGGAATGTCATCTTCATACTGTAAAGCTGTCAAAGTGAAGATGGATTATGATGGTTCCTGCTAACCAAAATGCAAATTACATATACTGGGGAAAGATCATTGTGTGCACTTGAATTAAATGCTAGGTCAGCTTCAGATAATGTAGTGTTCAGTTAGAGCCTGGAAAATTTAGCTTGGATCCTTTCAAGGATTGCAAATTGAACAAGGCCATCTGAAATAAATAATTTGGATGGAAGCCATCACAGAAGTTGCAGCAGATGAGAGGAGACAAAACCATGATTAGCTTGGAAAATAGAAGTAGTCTAGGAGTATAGGTAAAAGCTGAGGATGTTCGGTGGTAGATATTAAAGATCCAACCCATTAAGAAGAGTACCATAGCAAGTGTGTGGCCTGATGATCACAAGTTGACCCCTTTGTGCCACTGAAAGGGAACCAGAAGAGGAAGAGCCTCAGTTACTTATGATCTGCAGTATGCACCAACAGAGCTCAATTTGATGTTTTGTTGAGGCTGTGCTAGTCCTCTTTTTTGCTTTCGTTAGCTGAGAGGACAGTAAATCTAGAGCAAACAGAAGACAGTGTATCATAACTGAGCACCTTGTCAGCCTATGGAATTCACCCCAGGAAGCAGCCTCCAAGTAAAATGCTTATACCTGAGTGACTTTTATAACTGCTAATCACAGCTGTAATTATGCAAACTATGGTAATAGGTCAACCAAATTTATCCTTAAGGTATTCACCTTCAGAGCAGGAAAGAACTGTTTCTGTCCAACTACTGGTCTCATTTGAAGGCTCTTCTGGCACCTTTTGAGTTCTTTTCATGTATTCCTGTTAAAAAAATACGATTGTTGCTGTCATAAAATAATTTTAAAACCTCAGTAGGACATTTTTATTAATAACATGAAAGTGAGAAGTGTTCATGTATTGTGACAGAGATTAGAAAGACCAACCTTGTTAAATTTATAGAGGTCACTCCTGCTGATGCAGAACTTCTGCAGAACTGCCTGTTTGGTTTTTCTCTTAGCAACTGCATGCTGACTCCTCTGGAAATGAGACGATTTCATGGCTGCTCCCATTAGCACTGATAACTGTGATCTCATCTTCATGTTGGATGAAAGAAGGAACATCTGCAAGGGACTATTTATAGCAGAGACAGAAAAGGAGAAGGCAGCTGCACAAAGCCAGAGGGCAATGCAGTTTAGCATGACTGTTAGAGTGTGAGGTGGTGGCTTAGGTTTGTGTGATTCACTGCAAAGGTGGAAGTTGACGCTACATGCTGGTTCCCCATGGGAAAAGAGGAGCATGATATTATGATTTTTGGCTTGAAATGTTGATTGGTGTCAAGGTCTTGCAAGGTATTTGCATTGACAAGGTATGCTGTTGACTTCTCAAGAGTAAATCAACATCTCTGCTTGTGGGAATGAAGTAAGAGTGTTTCCTAGGCAAGTGCAAGGCTCACAGTTCTGAGACTTCCAGCTGGAATTCAGCCCCCCTGAAAGTGCCTTTCTTGCAGCACCACTGTGTTGGTACTTTTTGTCTTTTCACTTCTGCACAGCCACTTGTGTGTGTTTGGACCAAGTAATAGCCAATTCCCTGCATTTACACTTAGCCCCCCTGCTCCCATCTGAACATACGGTGTAACTTTTCAGCTGCTCTGCATTCAAGCTCACAAAATGGCTCCTGTTCTGGCTGTCCTAGCCTAATCAGAGTCCTAGGACTCAGACACATGAGCAGCTTGATAACTTTTTAGCAAGCTTACTAAGATACGGTAATTGTGAATGCATGTTCATAGTTTATAGCAATTTCAAGACAATTTGACTTGGTTTCTTTGACTTCGCCCTAGAAAAGTGATTCTAAGATAAATCATTACTACCTTGCATTTGCTACAGGCAAAGTGTGTGTATGGGGACAGCTGTTATGACTTAGCAGAACAACTTATTTCAGTGCCTGAGCCCTCATAACCTCATACAATGTCAGTTAGTTTTCAGAGAGAAAACTGGCTCCTAGACAGCATTACAAATGGTGAGCTGAATTGTTCACCTGAATGCAGCTTTAGTGATTATAAGTTCATTGCGAGCATTTAAGCTGATAACTTCATTTTAAGAGCTAAATTTCATGCAGAGAACTGAGTACTTTGCAGTTCTAACTGCTTCCTGGGGAATCAAGCCTAAACACAGGAAGCAGAAAAGATGTTTCCTTCTTCAGGAATGAGATAAATTGCTATTTTTAGAATAAGAGATTTTACCTGACAAAGGCTAAGATGTGTTTTAGAATTGATAGAACTGAACTGAAACAGAAGGGAGGGATGCATCAACCTAATGACAAGACACTAAGATCTGAACGTAGTATTTCTTTTTTAAAGCTTTCTTTGCTGCCTGCAGAAAAGTGTATTTTTGTGTATTTTCAGAAGAGCTAAGAGAACTTTGAGCCTTAGACTTGGCTTGAGAGACACAAATTTAACAAAGCGTTCAGATGTGCACCTTAAGTTTTATTCCACTAAGGATGGATTAGGATATACAAGACTCTCCTCAGAGTCCTTTCATATGCTGAACTGTTAATATTTCAATGAGACACCAAAAGAGAAAACTGTGTAAGCGGTATTAACAATCATTGGTGTCAGAGGTTAACTTGTATTTAATCAGGTTTTTTAAAAGTACTTCTATGTGAAGATGATTTAGGAAACTGTATGGAAAAGGATGTTACAGAATACCTCTTAAAGCTTAGAATATTTGAGTTGAGAAAGTTTTGGGTTTTTTTTTCCTCCCCCAGTCTCTCAAATTTCCCAGGTTTCTAAATTTCTATTTTGAAAATATGCCTGACTTCTAAATTACTATTTTGTCAAAATTTCAGGCCTCATGCAAGGTTCAAGTCCTCTGGTTCCTCCCTTTGTAAGGCTACATTACCGATAGTCTAATGATCTGACACTCAGAGACAACAATTCATATTGTTGTGGTATCTGACAGCATGAATATAATTAAACCTTTGGCAGCAGTTTACGGAAAAGCTGATACTCATAATTTCTTTCTGATGGGGAAGCTGCAGGAATGGTACTAGTTTCTAAATAAATTCAAGGCATTTTCTAGATCCCTGGGGGTCAAGCCCATGTACCTTCCTATGAGCAGCTTGGTAGGAGACCCATAGATGTGTACTGATGTTATCCCCTCAAAAGATCTGATCTAGAGGTGATTGTGTGTGGATGGAATTTGCATTATGCTACATTCTTATGCAGTAATCATTTTAGGAATCTTTAAGCTTGTCAGACTTTTTTCATACAGGAAATGAAATAGTTCTCTCCTTGTGTTATCTTGGTAGAATTTGACCATGTGTCTTTTAAAGAAAGATTAATGATCTAGTTCATACACCTATGTGTGGAAAAACTAATCATGGTTTTTATCCTGACTCTCCTGCTCGCTACAGAAAGAGGTTCCTTTCTGGGTCAATAATGCCATTTAAGTTAAGACCACATGCTGACACACTCTGGTAGCTTCCAGAGCTGTTCTTGTCAACTGACAAGTGAAAGGTCAGTGGCTTACAGATTGTTGTTTGTGATAGAGAAACAGCTACAGTAAGATTTGAACTTCTTATGATGTCTTGACACTGCTGGCAGTTAGTAACTGATCAGAGAAATGAAAGTTTGTTTTCATAACAAATGCATTACTCCTGCATGCAGTGAAATAGAGAGACTTGTGCCTCGGCTTCATAAGTGCAGTCCCTTCATTTAGCTGTTGCCCCATGTGTATGTGTGTACAGACGCAAGTTAGGAATACTCATCTTTCACAGTCTGCACACACACTTCATTGCTGCACTACTTATCTTAGCACAATTAGTCTGGCTGCTAAGGACTCAGAAGGTAGCTGATGCAACAAGGGATTACAGTGCGAGCTCTGAATCTGGATGTATGAAATCAACTTTGAGCCTCACAAAAGAAAGGCCTTTTCTCTTGTAAAATGTTACTAATCTGATAGCAAATAAGTCACAGTAGAAAAAGATCCAATTAATTTCCAGCTTCACAGCTTTCTAATGCAGCAAGACATACAGGTAATTAAGAGAATTAACAACTTCATAAAAGTAGATTTAAAAAGACTTCTGAAAGCCAGAGCAGCCTCAGCTTTCTCACAGATTGCTATGTTATTGTTGTCTTCTTTACAAGAAAGGATGCAGTTTTATTGTGTTGCTGCACAGTGTCTTTTTGCATAGCTAAAATGTCTAGAGACACAAAATTGAGCACAGAACCTCTTTGCTAGCTGACATTCCTATTTTTCATTTACAGAGTCAGTATAGGAATATGCCAGCTGGGAAACCTTACATTGCTGTTCTATCTGCAGAGGCTTGACTGGTGGAGCTTTGTGAATGAGAGGTGTATGTGGGCCTAGCTAATGGTGCTTTACTGGTTTACTCAGAAGGGATGTCCCACAGACTTGCAGTGGTTTGCCTGTGGGGAGTGCTTCACTGAGGGACCTCTGGGGTAAGGAAGGTGAGCAGCTTAATACTCCAGGATGGCTACTCAGCATGTGACCTTCTTGGGGAGGAATAGGAAAGGCTGGCATCATCCATGGACATCAGAAAACATTGAGGGTGTTGAGAAAGGCATGTTCTGATAGCTATTGTGGTTTTGTAACAAGGTAGAAAACAGTTTCATAATTAAGTAGTAGCCAATAAATAAAACTTGCATGCTGTACCACTCAGACTAAAAGAGCACTGCAGACTAGAATCTTCAACTTCTGTATAAGGGTTGAGTTTACTCAAGGCATATATTTGCTGTCCTGAATGGTTCAGATCATTAAATTTCCTCTCCTGTAATATTTTTCTTTCCTCCATTTGCTTTTCTGATTAGTAAATATATCAAAACAAAGTGAGGGAGGAAGAAGGTGGCTTGATTGGTACTATTTCAGAATCTATGCTGATTTCTTTTGATGTAGCCATGGTACTAACTGCTCCTTTTGTGGACTAAGTAGTTCAGAAGGGCACTGCCAAACAGAGAGAACTGAATTCATTACTAAGCCAGATCAAAATGAGTCTATATGCTTCATGTCTCAGTGGTGCGGGTTGCTTGGGAATGTGAATCAACTTAATATTTACCAGTTTTTGTCTATATGGGAAATTGCTGATCAAGCAAATGAACCACTGTCATGGGCTGAATAGAACAGATTTCCTGTTTTGTAATAAGGCTTTCATTGTTGCCAGTGCAAGTGTTATTTGGTCTTGGTTTTGTGGGGAGTGTGCTGAAGATAGAAGTCACAGATTTTTTTTTTTTTTTTTTTTTTTTTTGGGCACTACTGTTGCACTGCATTGGTTTTGCTTGTTTTAATTTGCTTTTCATTTCAAACCCGAGGGAAGAATGTGCACTGAGTGAATGAGTGAAAGTAAGAAGGAAGGATGCTCAATGGCAGAGAAAATAGTGTCACTATTTACAACGGAAAATACAGCCTCCCTGATGTAGCCTCATGGACTATAACCCTTTCTGTCCGACCTATGAGCCGTTTGTGCTCCCATGGCATGGAGTGTTTATATAGTTGTATGCTGAACATTTTGTCCAGAAGAGTATTGTGAGATACTGTATCAAAAGCTTTACTGAAATCCAGAAAGACTTCTTAGGTCAATTAGGTGGGTTGCTTTGGTGTAAAAGGAAATAAAACAAGCAGGACTTTCCCCTCATGAAGCCATGCTGGCTGTGACCAATAACTGCATTGTCCTTCATGTGTTTTTCGGTAACTCCAAGTATAATCTTCTCAATGATTTTACCAGGAACAGAAGTGAGACTGGCAAGCCTATGGTTACCACAGTCATTCCTCTTATCCCTCTTGCAAGTTGAGATGGTATTGGCCAGCTTCCAGGCAATCAGGACCTCTCCAGATTTCTGTTCAAAAATTATCGTGAGAGGTCTCATGATGACATCAGTCCGCTCTTTGAATAGTACGCTTGGATCAAACCCATCAGGCTTCATTTTTCCAGCTGGAAAAAACTCCACCTCTTTTGTAAGACTGATATCTTAAGAGTAAGAATTGGAGCAAAATTCCCATAGTAGAGAAATTCACCAACATTTTGATGTCTGATCAGCCACTAAGTAGCTGATCTTGAGACACTCAGTGATTTGTGGCAAAATATTTTATTTAATTGGCTCTTGAGTGTGAAATGGAACTAAGTGTATCATAGCAGCTTTGATGGGAGGATGTGCCTCTGCCTATGAAAACTTGGATTTCGTCTGTGCTGAGGAGTGCACCGGATCTGTGTTAAAATTACTACTGCTACTACTGCTAACATGGGAGGTGGCTGCAACAGTCAAAGGTCACCTTTCTTTTGGACAGCAGGAAACTGGAGGTTGCAATTAAGCTCTATGTGCTGTCATGGCAACGAAGTTATGTTTAAATAGAAGTTTATGCTGAATACATTTTGACTCTTTCTTGGTAAGCGCAAAACATAATCAACATTCTTGCCATGCTAGTGATTTCCCCTTTGAAAAACTTTGTTCTTTCTAAGGTGCACTGTTTTGCATTTAGACACAATCTGTGCCATTACAGTGGTCACTTCTGCTAGATCAATATTTCAGATTTTGTGTGCACATTTGGGTAAAGTAAGAGCAAAGTGTGCCCAAAGATCCTCCCTAGAGTTTCAGTATTCACAATGAATAGTGAGTTGCCTTTGCTAAGCAGCATTAGTATGTCTACATCCAAGGAAGAGTCTGAACACATTATGAATGTCTTTGTTCAGCCTCTTTCTCATAGAACACATTCTTTTGACAAGGAAAGGACTGTCAGGATCTGATGTCTTGCTCTTGTTCACACAGAGTCTGTATCAGCGGTTGTACTGATCTCTAGCTATAGCAGCTTAGTATTTTACTATAAGAGAAAAAGGTCATAATCAAATGGCAAGATGCTATTATGCCAGTGCCCTTAGCTACAGGAACTTGCTACCCTTTCAGAATTATTTTTTCTAAAGGTGGATTTTGTCCTGAATAATTCCTTAAATGTTTCCTCTGTTGTAGTGAGTGATTTGTCACAGATGCAGACTGTCCTTGGTACTCCGTGGTGAATTAAAAGATGACTGACTTAGCAAATCTCCACCACTTTCAAGTTGCTCTGATTGAATGGTGTAATTGTTCCTTTTTGTCCTGTGAAGATGTGTTAATCATTTGACGGTTGTGTGAGTAGCACAAGACTCCTATTTCCTCTACCCTTCCACCCCTAAAACCCCACTTCACTTTACTGGTAGTTCAGTAAACCCTCTACCAGATTTACCTCATAGCACTTGAAGCTATATTTAACAATGATATTTGAAACTGACCCTTAATTATTTTCTTTTCCTATTTTCACATGCTAGCCTCTCTCAACAACACTCTAAAGATTCTGAAAATGAAATAGAGTAAAAGTTTAATTATCCACATTTTTCTTTTTATTCTTTTTCTTTTTGTTACTGAGTACAGTGGATCCCAGCTGTCACCTTGTCCTTTAAATGCTACCAAACAGAAATTTATGCTGCACATTTTTGTTACTGCACAGAACTGTGAACTTCCATGTTAGGCAAAAGGGATGAAGTCAGTATTACCAGAGGGCCTTAGAGATAACAGCCAAATTGTAGAAAGAGAGCCTACTACTTACTGATTAAATTCCCTGGTCAAGGGATGCCTTTTCCACATGAAGTAGAACTTCAGTATTTCCTTCATTAACCTTTCTTCTCAAGAGACTCAAGAAGTGTCAGCTCCTGCTCTGTTTGACAGACTGTCACATCAGACAGTGAACTCTTATACACTAAAGAAAGTGGAAGAATTATTTCAGTTTTCAAAATTAGTTTGTAAATTAGAGTCTTGCCTCCACCTGTAATAATTAGTAGGTCAAGCCAAGGAAAAACAGGGTCACCTAGTTCTTGGGAAAGATTTGGTTTTCTATGCATGTGTCAGACGAAAGATGTGAGTGATGTACCATGAGTTGTCTCCCAGTGCTTGTTTCATCATTCCCATAGACCAGAAACCAGGCTCCTTGAGTCAAACAGGAAGAATAACTTTATCTTGTTATGACTGAGAGTAAATGATGAGCCAAAAGGAGCTGGACATAAGGTAAAAGATTAATATTTTAGAACAGCCAGAAAACCTGATTGTGCGTAATGGAAAACTTGATATTAAGCTGTTAAACTTGTGTTATAAACAGGTCTATAAGAATTTATGATGTTTTTAGTATGCTAAGGCTTTGACAAAGTTCTCCTTTTGTGCTGCCCTCAACTCATCTTTAAAAGGGGAACCTTTTTCTCAGTTAGTGTAGACATTTGCTGTCTAAAATAATCCAGGAAGCAATTTCACCAGTATTTATTGGGCAGAAACTTCAGTACTGCTCTGAATAAAGAGTGGATTGCCAAAGAAGTCATTCATGAGTGTATGTGTGTTTATGAAAGAGAGCTTTCTACCTTCAGTTTCTTCTTCCTGGTGAGTTTCTCTCCTGAGATTAGGAACTCTGGACACTGAGAATTGCTTTATAGTTAATTTGAACACAGATTTGTATTTTGAATTTAGCTTCAGACATGAATATATTTCACACATTTCTGTGCATCCAGTTCATTCATCAGTTACTGATGTTAACTGGATTTTGGGGATGTTTTGAATTGCTTCACTACCTTCAAAGCAAAAAATATTTCACATCTTTCATGAATGATAACTTCCATTGGTATAGTAATTTCAGTTGGGAGTCCTCAGTTAGGAGCTTTAGAAACATTAATGAGCTTGGCTGTAAAATGCACTTATGTAAATATAATTAGCCTCATACTGCATGACAGCAAGTTTTAGGCACAGAGTGACACTGTAGTTGGAATAGGAAGAGAATCTAGCCTGGCTGACACCTGTGGTTTAACTACAAAGCCATCTTTTTCCTATGAAGTAGAGAATTTAAATCATGACTTACCTCTAGCTCTTGCTGTACATTGTCAGAAAGCAGTGAAAGGAGGTTAATGGTTGCCTTGCATTTACGAGACAGGAGAAAATAATGGAGCTTTGGGAGGGACATCCGTCTTGTTCCATGTGCACCTAAAGGTTTTTATTGAGGCATGAGAGGTTGCGTTGTTCCATGCTTTGTCTTCTGGTTGCTTATCCAGGCAGTGATGTGCTGCCAACAATTCTATAAAGGAATTTCTCAAAATGTCCTCTTTACTAGTCTTAAACCTCATGTATATGCTACGTGGGTACTCACAGAAGAGAAGGGAAGGAGAATTTAGGAATCAAGTCATCTTTTCCCCCTTAAATACAGAAGCACTAGTAAGAGAGACAGTGACTTCGAAGAGTCAGATTTACATGAACTGTGCTTGCCAGGCACACATTAGTGTGGAAAAAGAGAAAAGTTTTTTTTAAAAAAAGCCTGAGTTTATTAATGCTCAAAGTGTAATTTTCAACTATGCCTTTTGAATTGGGACGGGGGGAAAAACCATTCTCCAAGAGCTTTGGAAATGTCTCTTCTGTGAGTATTTTTCCTTAAGTGCTTGATATCCTGGATGATTTACTCAAGTTTGTGTATGTGTGAACTTTGGTGAGCAAGGTCAGAAGAGACTGGAGGACAGAGTAAATGAGATGGCATGATTACCTTCAAAAGTCCACTCTTCATCTTGGTTTAGTAGTTTGAATGATTTCTGTACTCTCCAATCTATGAGGCAAAAGAAAGAAATGCAAAATAATTGACTTGAATTCAGTAGTCTCTGGATATATGAATTATCTGGGGCTCTCTCTGCCCCCTGCTTTGTGTGTATTGAACTTTAGGAATAAATGAGGATTTCTTAGTCAAATATTGTGGGCACACATCGAGGTGTCCATTGAGGTACTCAGTGTGTGGATTGAGCCACACATACAAATTTGTGTAGTATAAACAGTACTCTGAAAAGTGTGGGATGCAAAAAGATTCATGTCCTGTGCCAGAATTTGTCATAGCACCATCTTTACCTTCATTTCCACTGGCTATGTAACCAAAGGGATATAAGGAAAAGATAGCAACAGAGTGACTTGAATTCCTTCAAGCAAAACCTGTTGTTGTGTTAGAGGTTACAAGTGTTGCAGTATCACAAGGTACTTCTATGCGCTTTTATCTGTGTAACAGCAAGTGGTGGTGCAGGCTTCCCAGATTAGGAATTAGAGAATGTTTGAAATTCAAGGAAATATTTCAGCTTTCATTGCTTCTGGAGGAATTTCACTGTTGAAAAAAGTCCCACATTTTTAGAAAGTGAAAAAGTGCTAAAATTGGAGGTCATTCCTGAATTAGGTGTTCCTGGATGGTGGTTTAAGCCAGTTCTTATTTGTCTTAAGTTTTCTGTCTTATGTTAGGTAAAATGAAGTATGTGCCCATTTTGGTATCCCTGTAATACACTGTTGACTAAGAAGTGTTTGTGCTGAGGAAAAGAGTAAATCAATGGAGCAGAGGGACAGGCAGCGTATGTACATTTGGAGTTCAGTTCTGAGGCAGTTCATGCTGAGAAACAGATTTTTTTGCCCAGGAAGTGTGCCAGCATCAGTAAGGAAACCAAGTAGTGGTTCTGGACCCTCAGGATCAAGAGGGTGCTTAACAAGCACAACATGCTGCATTATGAGTGTCCATCCAGGGCACCTCAAGGAGTGCTCTGAGGAATGCTGCCTTTTGCAGATGATGCGTCACTGTCAACAGTACCTTCCTGTTTTGTGCAACAAAGCAAGTGGTGTGAATGAACAGGGAGGGGAGGAGAGCTGCTGCCTGTCCAGAAGGCTCTGGTGGTCAGTACCATACAGATGTTTCACAGCTTGCAGTGTGAGCAGCTGACCATCCCTGTAGTACTTGGATTGTTGTGCAGGACACACTACAAAATAGCAGTACTACTGAAAAGCCTACATTTGTATGAAAATGACCCCATTCTGCATCTGTCCATAGTAGATACAATTACTAAAATAAGTGTTATTTATTCTTCTTGTCTCAGTCCTGTGGATTGTATGGTACTCCACAAATACAGAATTTGTAAATATGTTTGGTTATTTCCAGCTTCTTCTTTTTACTATAGGAAAAAGCGGTCTAAATAACAGATCTTCATCCCCATTTATTAAAAAGCATTAGCATTCCATTCACTGACTCTGAGTGCATAGGTGAGGTGCAGTGCTTTATATTGATATCTTTCTAAAAGAATCTCATGTCTCTTTGGTAAGTGATTATATTGGAGTGCTTACATTTAAGAACTAGTTATCAAAACCCCAAGCATCTAAACAGCTTCTGAGGAAGCTTGAGAGTAATTCTTTTCAGGCAATGGACCCAATCAGTTTGAGGTGTTTATTGCTTTGTGCTGGTCACATTAGTAGGACTTGTGGGTGGGACATGGATCACCTGAAAGTATATGATTGCAGAAACCATCCACTGTGGTATATGCCCATGTTTTGGTGGATGTTTTCTGGTTGTCCCGAACACCAAGACGTACAAATCGTTTCCTGTTTTGCAGTTGACTGAAATGCCTCTCTCAAGCCTCGCTGTGTTAAAACTTTAGGGGATCTGCTGACACCAATACATATGTACTGGATTGGCTGTGGAAATTTGTATTTGGAGCTGCAGATCTTTATTTGGCAGAAGATGGGGAGGTTATGATTGCAGTTGAGATAAGTCAACTCAACTCCTTAACTGCAGTCCAGTTACTATGGGAGTACCACTTCTAGTGATACTGTCAAAACCAGTAGTTAGTTAATGATGATCCATCCTGATTTCAGACGTATGAATTGGATGAACTAAGATGAGGTCAGGTTTATATGTGTATTCTACTTTGAAGGGAGAGCTTTTTATTCTGTCTATTCGGCAGTTCTCAACATGGAAGATGATAAATTTTGTTTCAGGATAATTTGAAGGGGCAGGGCAGAATCTTATGCTAGGTCATTGCAAATGTAAATAGCTGAGTTAGGAAAAAATTATGTAATATTTAAGTAATTATTGCTTAGTGAATTGAAGTGTGTTCGATGCTCCAAGTGGACAAACATAGGGTAGCAAAACACTGAAGAACTGTCTGCCTGCAATCTGAAAATGTAAGGATTCCTGGCAGACAGCCTAAATTCCGGCATTTTAACAGTAGTATGAGATGATTTAAGTCCAGGATTTCAGCTATAGCCTTCCAAGGGCACTGCTCATTCAGTGTAGTGAATCCTGTAAATTAGAAGGGCTCATCATGGGATTAACATGATGGGGGCACTTTCAGCAATTTTACTGGTTCCTCATAAAAATAGAGTGGCTAGTTTAGCATTCCTGTTCTTGAAGTATTGCTGTTGATTGGTCTAAAAGCACATTAAATAAGGATAAACACTTAGACTATCTTCTTAGCTATAGTAGAATGGACAGCAATTCTCTATGAGAGAAACAGAGGTTGCTTGGTAGTTGGTCTAAAAAACATTCCCATATTAAGTGTATTCCCCCTCCTAAGTAAAAATCAGTTCTTCAGCTTTGCTTTTCATAGCTGAAGTGTTTTAACAGCTGAAATAAAGCAAGCATAAGTGGAAAAAGAACTACAGAATGATGTCAGGTACTTTTCTTGATGTGCCTCACAAAGATGTTCTGGTGTTATTGTGGCGATAAATAGAGGCATGAAAACTGAAAGCGCACAGGTGAGAGACTGCCTCCTGCAAACCTTCTGCAGGGGGAAGGAAGCTATGCCTTGGATGATTGCTTGCAATCATTTGGGAGGGTTCTTTTTAGGCATATGTTACAATTTTGTGACATGCAAAAGCTGTTTGTGATTGAAATGAGGGAAGGAGAAAAGGGAAGTTGTTAGGAATTGCACAAAGTACAGTAGATGACATTACATCTTTGTAAATTCATGCAGAAGAAGTTAAGAAACTGAAATCAAAGTTTTGGAGGAGGTGCTTCAGTAGGGCTGACCCAGCTTTCTCTGAAGTCAGAAGATCTCTCAGTTGATTTGAGGGGAGCTGGGTCAGGTCTGTTTGAACTCCAATTCTTTTCCCAGACAATGAGAAGCTGAGATGAGACTTCCTAAATGGGGGAAAAACCCATTAAGTGTGCCATCAGAAGAATGAAATCACGAGGTGTTTAAAGTCTTTTAAGAAAGCCAGTGAAAGTGAGCAGTAGTGATCTCAGTTTTCCAGAGAGATGATAAATTGTCCAAGATCCCAAGGGACTCCTTCCTATGGTGTGTGTTTGGTTTGGTGGAAAAAGGTCAACAAAAATACTTAATACACTAGTGCTATGTTGTTTTACACAGGCAAAAAAATGTTGGGTTGGGTTTTTTTTCCCCTCTTGAAGTAAAATATAAATATGTTACACATATCTAAGCTGTCTCTCTTGTACCCTGAGGTAAAACCAAGCAAGGATTATGGTTTAGTCTTTCTTTTCTGTATGGATGGAAAACCAGAGACATGATTGACATTTTTAGTGACAGGATAAATTTATCCCATTAGTTTTAATGCAGACAAGGTTAGAGCTGAGCTAAAGTACTGTAGATTAGCATGAATGAAGCAATAAGCTTGTTCACAGAGCAGCAAGGAGGTAGTGAATGAAATGCCTCTCTTACTCCATCTGCAACCCAGAGACACTTCTGGATTAGGAGGGGTCAACTAGTGAGCTTTAGCTGATGACACTTGTGTCTTTTTCTGTCTTCAGATATCTCAGCTTATGACAGAGACTAGTCGAGAG
>NW_008664271.1:0-27331 GCF_000695815.1 Acanthisitta chloris | reverse complement strand
CTACAATGCAGACAACCCCTCCCTGTACAGCTTCCCTGCTTCCCAGAGCACGTATGTTGCCAGTGAAGTATCCACAGGCACCTCGGTGGCAGCATCATTTTTTGCCAGGTAAGAGAGATTTCTCAGATTTTCCTTTTCTGGAAACATAATTTCTTTCAAAGGATATGACTCTGTAGTGAAGAAGTAGGGTTGACAGGCAACATCACATATGCCAAAACATAGCTATAGATACAGATCTATCACAAACTTGCAGGAGTTACCATGAAAATATTGTTTAGTCAACCTGTATGCATTTATTTGTAAAATTGAGATGATATTTCTACCCTCTTTAATGCTTGATTTGGGTTAAAATGTGATTGTGCTCCCAGAATAATATGTGATTTAGTGACATTTGTAGAGGGGTGTATCCCTGAATGAGAAGGGCCCATCCAAGTAATTTTGAGATAGGCAATTAATTGCAGAGCTAACTGGAGGTGGGAAGTTCTGTTTAATGCACAATCTTGAGTTTTCTTTATTGAATTTTACTTCCAACTAGGGAAATTACCAATATTTCCACTTTCAGACTGAACAGTTAAGGTTTCTGATTTCAGCTTCTGTCCCTGTCATGGCATTAAATCAACTCAAGGGTCTAAATTCAGCCTTGGAACACCCTTTCTGTTGAATATTCACACAGTGTTAAATAATCTTGATGAGATAAAGTTTCATTAAAAGAAATCTTATGGGTATCTTTATTAATTTGTTAGTAAACTTGGTTTGTTAAACAGGCATAGCAGCTAATAAGTGAAATATCAGTTATCACCAACAAATATTTTTTTGTGCTACAATGTGCTCTTTGCAGAACATAATCATTTTATCCTAGTTGAATTCTTATGTAACAAAAGACATTGAAATAATCCTTCTTTTTTAATGCTTTTTATTAATTAGAAGATTGATTTGGGAAGAGTTGAGAAACTAAGGAAATAACAGGAGAATAAGCTATTATTATAGCACTTTCAATCCAATCCAGTGAGAGATCTTGATTTCAAAACATGGAGTGAATGCCTCAAGCATTTTCAGATTAGCTTCCTTCCCTTGAGAGAGCCAAACTATTAGTAATTCCACATGATTCCATTTTATTTTAAAGGGAAATGGAAAACTTATAAAGTTGTTGGACTCTATAATTCTGGAAAGGAGATTGTCCTCTCCTATTTCTCCTCAGCAGTGTGAGGGCTACATATGTTCATTCAGTGCCACACCAAGTGAGTTATGTAAAAGGATTAAAAGTAGCATTTTAAAAGATCCAGTTGTTTGGGGTAGCTCTGATATTTTTTTTTCTTTACAGATGTGATATAATAGCAAATGTGAATGATGACAGTGGTCTTGGTTTGCTGCCCTTTTCTGTTTAGCTGCAGGCAATTTAAATTAAAATTGCTGAATGTATACACATGGGAATATGTAACTGGAGTGCAGATTGGGATTAGCACATATTTTAGCATGAACTGATTTATGGAGATGGCTTAACTCATTTGTTCTTCATTATTTTGCTGTTTTATGCTGAGAGAATTCATTTGCTCTTAATATACTTTGCTGAAATGTAGGAAACTAATTAAATTTACTCAAAATCCCTATTGTAAATCACAGCATTTTAAGTAGAACTCTGTTAGCTTTTAGCTGATGGTGTGAATTCTTGGGCATGCTTGGCCCAGCAGAGATCTCATGTTTAGACTATTTGTTTTTAAACTGTACTTAGCAAGACAAAAATGCCTGGTTTAATTTGGGGTATTGCATAATTAAATTAATATAACTTACATAAGTCAGTTTTGTCCTGGACTTCAAGTTACACCATCTGCTGGCAATTTAAGCAGCAAATTCAAGGCAGTTGTTCACTGCTTGACCTTTTAAGAAGAAAATCCACAATATGTTTTCAAAATGTGAATCTCTCTTTAATTTTTGTCTTGCATCTTATGTATCTATTTGCATTTTGGTAAAGTTGGGTTTAAAAAGCATAAGAACCCACATGTATGTGTATTATAGAACATGAAAGAGAAGGCAGTGGTTGTCTAACTCATTAATATGATGCACTGTTTATAATGTGAAACAGTCCTTCCATACTAGGCTTATGAAAGCGTTTGCTTTTTCTGATTGTCATTGGCACATGCAGTAGTGACTACCAGCTATGTCTGGGGTTTTTTTGAGTGCGTGTCACATACAATGTTTTCACAGTCAGTAAGTAAGGAATTATTACAAAGCCAGAGAAATTTGCTAATGTGAAGCTGAAGTTCGAAGTAGAAGGGTAAAGCATATTCTTTGGAAATGTGAATGATATTCCACAGTATTTCACTCTAAGTTCCCTAACAAGCAAAGCAAACCTCAGATGAGGCTCAGATAGAAGACATCCATCATCAGGAAAAAAACCCAATTAACTAAAATGCTATAGTATGGAGGAAATGTCAAAGCATCCATGGGAACTTCTGGTTGTAATTACTTGAGAAATATCACAAGTGAAATACTGGGAGCTCATAATATTTTGGTTCTCAGGCACTACTAGTCCAACAGTGATATTCACTTGACTGGCCTACAGCTGGCAGTGAGCCATAAAGAAGTGTCCTAAGGCCACAGTGACTCTCACTTCTTTTAAAAACCAGGAGACTTATCAGATGTCTCAATAATTGACTGTTACATTTCATGATCTATAGCTGACAGATTTCCAAACCAGCTAAAAGGGCTGCCAATTCTCTGAATTGTCATTTGTTGGGATATTGCTGCAAGGGAACTTATGACACATCAGGATTCCCATGGGAGAGTATGTGAATGTTTTAAAGGAACAAACACTGAAAACTGTCCAAAGTGCTCAGCTGGTAGGCTTATGAATATTAGATGATCTAGGTATGAATAATGAATTTCTAATGGTGATTCTGACACAGAAACAGAATTCAATCGATTATACTTCTAATGACAAGCACCAAATTTGCCTTTCTGTTCAGGGCTATCATTCATTTTTGTCTTGGATGTACTGCAACCATGTTAATTCAGCATCATCTTGCTTCTTGCTAGTATATGTTTGTGATGAGAATAACTAATTTAGTGAAGGCAAAATAATGTTAAAATTCTTTACACTGAAAGAATAATTCACAGAGCATTTTGGGTTTTTTTCATGAGTTAACTTTTGCCTAAAGTTTGGCTGCTTTGTCACAAGAAACACTGTGTCTTTGGGCCATTGCAGGGATGTGCTAGCCTCTTGCCTTGTGTCCTCCAAGCACAATGTAGGAGCATGCCACTCTCAGTTAACAGAGAAGTATGTGCTGGTGCTGATGCTGCCAAAAAACTGAGGGAAGGCCCTTCTGTTGCTTATCTCTCTGGTGTCTCTGTGAAGCTCTGTCAGGCTGAGTGACATAGTACTGAATCTTATTCCTATCTATGCTGTTTTATACATAAAGAAAAATTCTGGGCCTCTGACTTCAGCTTTGGTCTAACTACTCCATAAATAAACCTGCCTTTCTAAATAAAACTTCTCTCTTGTAACTGGACTGTAGAGTCTCAATAGTCTCTGAAAGGAATGAGAAGTCAAAACTGGATCAGAGCCTTTCAGTATTGCTTACAATACCTACAAGTTTTTGGGATTTTGGTTGCTGTTCCTTATTTGCCCCATCACAGCAAGCTTGCTTTCTTGGAGAGGAAAAACTTTTATTGCATCAGGACAAAGGAGAAGCATAAAAGGCCATTTCACTTTGGATGTAAAAAAAAAGTTAAACAGTTTTGAGAAGGAGATATTTTTGAATCTTATCCTTGAAAGTTGTTTCCTGTTGCTGGTCAGAAAAGTGTAACAGTGTATCTTGAACAAAAGCCTGCCTCTGTCTGAAATCAGATATAGTCATACTTAGATTAATTGAGCCTAATGGAAATATAGATAATCTTGAATGTAGCCTGAGAAGTCTGTTTTAGGGATCATTTTCCATGTCTCTGTACAGCTTAAACACTAAGCAGGGTCACACAATGCTACCGTTGTAGATGTAGCAAGGCATGTTTTTCAAATGAAATGATTTCTTAAAAGCTTCTTATTTTAAGACAAAATAAGAATAGAAAAACCTAGTTTCATGTATAACTGACATGCAGCTACTCAGCATGGGATAAGTTCTACTTACAGTTACCTTCTTTCTCAGAAAAACTGCTGGAAATATTTTTCACACTCATTCCCCATCCCTGTGTGGTTTGGAAGCTGGCGGAGGAGAAGAGTACTGTGAATGTTGTATTCAAAATGCTGCTGAATGTTCCACAGATTTCCCTTCCATTCCTGAGAATCCTTTTTGAGTATTTTTAGGAATTCTCATACATCTTGCACGAACTACAAAGCTTACATGAGGACAGTATTTGTGGGGGCCTCTTGTTACAGCTGCTGTGCAATTTTAGCTCTCCAGAGACCCTGCAATCTCATGCCTCCCTGTTTATGGCATACATGTGATAATCTGATAGTTTATCACACAACTTTTGATGTTTGCTGTTTTTCCTTATAGGTGCAATATTACGTGACTTAGGTTGAAATTTAAAGTAAGCAGCTAGCCTGTATGATCTTTCAGTATGTGTCTATTTTAAAGCTCAAATGAATCCAGGAACACCAGGAATCCTTAAAGACTGGGTATTGTTTTAAATCAATCATATAATTTTAAGGTCCTGGCTTGAGATTTTTGGAGGTCGGGGGGAAGTGCACAAAAATGATCTTCTCCTGGCATTGCAACAGAAGATTTGAAGGAACATGCGCAGGAAAACCAAGTAAGAAACAGAGGCAGCAGCCAGGCAGAGAAGGAATAGGTTGAAGAGGATATTCATGTACCGCAGAGCCCTGCTTTGGCTTGGGAAGCTCCACGGGAGAGACACTTGATTTGTGTCAGTAGTCTGGCTGTAGCTGTTGTACCTGAAGTGTGACACTAGCAGTTGTGAGAACCAGGTCAGGAATCTGCTGTTGATACTCCTGTAACTGGTGCAGGTGCACAGCAGACTGTGCAGGCACACCCAGTGCCTTGGTGCTGCTGAGGCCTGAGAGGCCTCTCAGGAAAGAGCTCGTGAACATTTACAGACAGTGAAAGCTGCTTGTCTGTGCCTTTCTGAAGAAAGTTCTGTTGAACTTTTGAATGTTTTTCAATGGCCTGAACATCAGATGACTCAGAATATACTGTTTCTTCATGCCGAAGAGTGGTGGACCCAACTGTTCTTACAAGCCATGCAGTGGTTCCCTAGTGTGGGCACTGCTTGCAAAGTTCTTGATATGAAATAGTCAACACCTCAACATCTCTAAAATAAAATTGCTTTCTGAGACTTGAGTGAAAACATTTTGGTTTCTTGCTGTCAAAACTATGCAGAATCTAACAAGATTTTCTTTCATTAGTTGAACAACCTAAATTTAACTGTAAAATTGTGGTCAGTCTCTCAGACATTTTGAAGATCTATATATTAATAACTCTATTCAGAACTTCTACTATTTTCCCTCATCCTTATCATATACTGCATAAGAAATACATAAAAAGAATGTTAAGATAAAAGATCCATAGACTGTCTTTCAGTAGGAATGCTGGCAGTAAGTCCTAACACATCTGTAAATCATTTTCACAAATATTTCTACCTTCAAAGCCTGTCTTGGGCTCACTAGTGGGGGAAATTTTAATCACAATGATCTCAGTCATCCTGAAAGACCATGAAACATTTAAAATTGGCACCTAGGTTTGAGTGCACAACCTCAGTGGCTGATTTTTCATACTTGCTCAACATTCCTCAGAAATGTAGATCTATGTTCATAATCACTGATTTTTCTGTGCTCCCCATTGCTGGGAGAGCCCTAACAGGCTGTTTCTGTTTTCTGTTATTGGTGTTATTTCATGTGTATAAAGTAAATGCCAGTCAAAAGGGAATTGTGACTCTCTTGAAGCAAAAGAAGGCTGGCAATTGGGGTATAAAGACTACTTTTCTTCTGTCCTTCAGTGTAAGCAAAATAAATATATCCTGGTGAGAAAGGCTATGAAGGACCCAAACAATTACTAGTGATGGGTTTTTTTCCCAAAGCTGACATATTCCCCATGACATTTTTGTTTCAATCAGTTTATATAATTTGATTGCAAAAAAAAGGTTCAACAAGATTCCAGACTAGGTCTATTTCTAACAAGAGTTGTGTAGGGTACACAGTTGGACTCGACTCGATCTTTGAGGTCTCTTCCAACCTGGCTGATTCTATGTCTGAAAGCATTGTGTCTGAATCTTTGAATACTTGCATGTTACCATTATTTAAATAAAAGTTTAAGAAAATGTATACACTCTTAGACCTGGGTTGGAAATCTAGTTGTGATATGTTTAAGTTGACACTAGGGTGTAAACGAAAATAATTTAAAACTTCATGCCAATTAGATCGATCTCTTCCAACCTGGCTGATTCTATGTCTGAAAGCATTGTGTCTGAATCTTTGAATACTTGCATGTTACCATTATTTAAATAAAAGTTTAAGAAAATGTATACACTCTTAGACCTGGGTTGGAAATCTAGTTGTGATATGTTTAAGTTGACACTAGGGTGTAAACGAAAATAATTTAAAACTTCATGCCAATTAGATCGACTATATGTTGTCTGCAGATTAATAGCTTTCATTCCCATCTTAAAATGCAGATAATGGACCTTGATTTTTAAACAGGGTTTTGGGAGTGATCTATGGAGCTATAAAAAGAAATAAGCTAAAACTACCCTGAGATTATCGTAGAATACTGTACTTGCAGGGGCGTGCCATCTGCTTAGCCTCAAAGCATATAACTGATAAAAAGGATGTAAATCCTCCTCATGTTCCTAGTGTCAGAATAATCCACTTAAGGTAAACAACTCTGTACATTTGAAGTTAACAAATATAGTTTTCTTGTCTAAGCATGTTTAAAAATATATAATTATTTAGAAGAATCTAAAGGAAAATACTGCTATCCAGGAACAATTTATTTACCATTGAACAGATTAAAATTCTAGTCCATGAAAAGTATGTTACTTTGATGTTATGTCTTTATTGAAATATGCTACACCTGCTTCTGTGCACTGCACACTACATGTGTTTTCTGACCTGCACTTGCCCAACATATGGAATTTTTTGTATTGATGGTCATGGCAATCACTGAATTATGTTGTTATTGAAATGGTTGTCAAGATTTGTAGTTTCTTGTGTAACTAGCATTTCACAGTTTTGAGAAAACTTGCCCCTTTCCTCTCTTCTTCTTTGGAAAGTTTTGAGATATGTTGTTCCTCTGTGATGTAATGAATATCTGGTTCTGTAAAGCAAAGGGCCGTGTACCATGAAAGTTTTTCTGTTGAAGAGATTTTCTTAAAATGGATGTCTTTTCTCCTAGTGTAATTAATTATATTATTTTTCTAGTATATAGTCTGAAAACCAGAATCTCAGAGTTTTTCTGATTCTCATAAGGATCTGTGGTGTTTAGTTACAGCTTTTTGTTTCTGTAAATGTGTGAGTATTTTGAAACATTTTTATTTTTACTTTCCTATGTACACAAATTTGAACTTGTGTCTGGAATTTATTTGTCCTATTAAGTTTTTTTATGATCAGTTGTGTTCAATTTTTAAATTAAAAACACTGATCTGGGAACAATACATTTATATGTGCTTTTCACTCCTTTTTTCCCATGTGCTTGTTTTCTCAAGTACAATTCCATGAAAATGTATGACAACCAAGGACGCATTTACCTAGTAAGCAAACACTGTCCATCTTCCTGAGATCCTAGAGTCAATAGCTGATTATATTGCAATGAAAAGGGCCAGTAATGCAAACACCTACTTAATCTACTTCATGCAGTGTAAATGCTTTGTAGAAGCTCTACGTGTTATGTAGCCTCTGTTAAGGCAGAAGGAGGAAACCAAGGCACTTCCTGTCTTCAGTAGTTAGCAATGGCCTTTGGCCAATGTTTCTGGGATGTTACCTTAGCTTAAAGTTTGCCTTCTCTATTTGTACCCCACTGATTGCTGCTATTACAGATAAGGAGCTTTAGACCTGTAAATGACTGTGCTGGTCCCATTCTTGCTGCAACTCTCCTGTCTTAGATGCTGTGTACCAATAAATGCTTTGCATTGCAGGGAAGATTATAGAATGCTGATGATTTGAGACAGAGGCCCTGATCATTTTACTGGTTTGCTAAGGAAGGATGAAACTTTTTGTGGATTTATATTCCTAATTCTCCTAGGTGATTTGAAACATTCAGTACAAAAGTACCTAGGGGTATGGAAGCTCAACTCCTGCTGCTTTCCGTACACTGTGCTAAAAGAGGGGTAACTTCTTTTCTACTTCTTGTCACATCTTGTGATTTCTTGCTAATTTCAATAGATTGCAAAAGGGGAGGCTAACTAAGAATAGGTTTGGTCTTCTAATTTCTAAGAGGGCTTCTGGAGTGCCAGAACACTTGCTATATGAATATTCTCTCCCCGTGCTGATTTAGGAAAACTTAAAAGGAACTGGGGCTATTTCCTCCCCTCAGCACTGCCTTTCCCTGAAACCTGACATATACATTGAGAAAAATTGCTAGCAGCATGTGCAGTAATCCCTCAGCACCTGTTACCAAAGATTCCTGATGTTCAATCTTGCTTTTTACTCTTAGGGCAGTGGAAATAAAAATGGTCAGCATTAATCTTCCGACTTCTAGTATAGTTGTGACTGCCAAGTGTAGTATAGGCAACCTCATGTTGATTTACTGTTTTGCATATTTCTTGCTTCCCTTAAACCTTGACATGAGAGTTCTGATTTATAGTGTCTCTATCCTGGCTTTCAGAGAGAGAAAGATGAATTGATGTAGTTGCACTGTCTATAGCAGAAAATTATATACACCACCAGTTGTTTTTTCCCTCTGTTTTTAACAACATCGAACTAACCTTCGCTCAAAGAGATCATAAATCCATAGCAACAAGACTTTTTCCTAAACACCTGGAAGTTCAGAGTGGCAAACTTTTATACTGCTTTCCTGTTACAAGAAGTACTGTTATAGTGCTGCCCCAGCAGTCTTGAAATTCCAGCTGTGCTTTACCCTGTCTGTAGCATTCTCCACTGCCTGCTCACTCAGTGTTTTCTTAACCTTGAGAGCAGTCGGTGAGATTACTGAATGACTGGCTTTTCCTTAGAATTACCAAGGAATACAGACAATTTTAGTTTTCTTTGCTCATAGAATAGAAATTCTAACAAGAATATGTGCTGAAGTGTTGAAGCATTTGTTTAATGGCAAATAACTTAACATTAGGTAGACAACTAACTGCCAGTTAGGCTCATGTATATTCATCCCTGTGATGTGCTTATAAAATATAAGACCACAGTACACCTGTATACATGACTAGGTGGATCCTAGCAAATAGAGGTTTAGAATCTCACCTCTTTGCTCAGCTGTAAATTGAACATGATGCCCATCTTATGGGTGCTCTTCACTGGCATATTTCAGTCAAACTTTTGGTCTCTTATGAGTGACTCAAGTTCAGGAATCCATTGCATGCAGGGCAGGGGCTCCAGAGCTTTCTACCACTCATCTTGATTTGACAATACTAGTTGCCTTTCAGGAGGCAGACCTGTTAAAGGAAAAAAACAAGAAATGAATGTACATCTTTAGGAAATAAGTAATTACAGGGACATTGCAGCTAACAGACAGTTTCCCCTGTGAATGCATTTCTTGAGATTTCATGAGTTTGGGGTGTAGCTTTAGAGATTTTCTTATGATTGGGGAATTCTACAGGCTTTTTCCTCAGGTGTATTTTCTGTTGTTTAATAAAGAATTGTCAGCAATTTCTTCAGTCAAAGTGGTGACAGGGTCTGCCTCTTCTATTCTGCTGTCTATTTTCAGGAAATCAACACTTAATTTCTTTAATATCTCTGTTCTTCTAGTCAAAATTCATATCTCCTTTTAGGGTATAATTGGAGATTCATGTAGATTGTAAATTAGTTCTTTTTCTTTGAATAACCAGGCTAAAAAACTACTTCTGATAACTAGTGATGAAATCTTTGGTTTTATTATCCCAACAGTCATGAGAGGAAGGAACCAATTGTGAGAATTACAGCAATGATCTCTTTGTATCTAAGAAAGAATGCTGAATAAGTGAAAACTGTGGAAATGTAGGCAAAGACAGAAAATACAACATTAACAGAAATTATTGTTGCTTCTTTTTTGAATACCTATTTGTATGCAAATAAAGGGAGAAATCAGACAGCCTTTCATTAGAAAGTAAAAAGCATATTGAGATAAATTGGACAGCACTGTGTCTCTTGTTCAAGCCATCTGTAAGCAAGCTGAGTTCCTAACCTCTCCAGGATAAGCATAGCAATATTGTATGAAAGTTCAAAGTTGCCTATTTCTGCTTTTGCTTTTTATTACGGAAAGGGAAACAAATTAATGCGAATGTAATCTTTCTCATTGCAATAGCTATTCCTTTTTCATCTCTCCTCTTCTTCTATGTTTGTCCTTTCCTACAGCAGCATCAACCTTTTATTAAGACAAAACTAATTTAATCAGCTATGTTATGTTGTGGAATATCTGATTAGTTGTGCATGGTGAAAGATGTTTGAGTTATGTCCAACTATGTATTTTCTAAAATGTGCAAGATAGCAGTGTTCAGATTCCCAAGGGCTCCATGGCATCTAGTTCAGGTCATTTAATTAGCCTTGGACTTTCTGTTTCAAACTTGCTTATTCTGATTATTCTGTTTTGGTTGTCTCCATAGGATACCACACAATAGGGTTTGGTCTCCAAAGCTGGCATTTCTGCTGGCCTCAACTATTACCTGTCATGAGATGCAAACCATCACGAGATTGAAAAAAGACCATAATTTCTTGAACCTTTGAGTTATAAGAGCCTTTAGGCTTCACATATTTCGATTCCGTGGTTGGTTTTTTTCTTTCCCTCTCTCTCTCTGCATGTATGAAGGTCAGAAGTGGAGTTGCATAATGAAAGCTGAGTGAAGTATTCCTGTGATTCCACAAGTTGAAGAGAAACATTGTATTACAGAATGCATGAAATGATGTTGAAAGGTGATAAGAATAAGAAATAAAGGTATCTTCTCTGTCAAGTTACATATGGGAATGGGATTAGAAGGAAGGAAAATTCAAGAAAACTCTGAAAAGAAAGTAGAAGCATTTCACTAAGTCATGAAATCCTGGGGGCACCAGAGAGGTAATATGCCACTTTTTAAGGCACATGACCTCTATTACCTAAGAGTTTAGTGGGACAATCCAAGTTCCTGTAACCAATACTGGACATGATATTGATCATGGGCAAACAGGAAAATTCCTACAATGGGATAAAATAAATAAAATAAAGCCAGTAAGTTTAAGATTATGGAAAATGTGTTGGTCATACTGGCTTGAAATGTTACTCCTAAGGAGATTACATGTGTAGTTAATGGAGTACTACTGATACAATGCAATCTATGTGTATTTCACTGAGCTAAACCCTGTGAGTTCTTGATTGATACATTACAGCAATATGAAATAAATTGGGAATGCATTAAATAGACTAAAGTAGATGAAATTCTGTATGATGTTAAATGACACTGCTCCTGTTGGGATTCTGTCGAGATATAGAATGCCAGAGAGCACTACTGGAAAAATATTGTTAAACCTTTCAGGTGGTATTGGGAAGGTTGCTGGTAACAGATTGCTTAGTCATCTGGGCCAGCAACAGGTGTTACATCAGTGTCAAATGTGATGTCATAAAACCAATAGCAAAGAATGTAGACTGTGCTTACAGGGACCTGTGGACTGAGAAGCTCTTACTGGGAAAGATCTGTATGTCATGGTTAATTAGTTGCATATTAATTAGTGGGACACTATGGTCAGGAGGGCTAATGCAACTCTTGAATATCTGTAAGCATAAGAACATATGAAGTGAGGATGGGAAGTTACTTTAGCTCTCCATTAGGAATAGATATGGCCACTTCTTAGAATACTCTCATGTCCACAGTCAAGAAATGTTGAAAAAATGGAGAAGCCTCTGAGAAGATTAAAAGTTTGGAAAGCATGTGGTCCAATGGCTCGACCTTAGTTCATCAAACAGATTTAGAGAGATATGTGTTGACAATGTGCAGGGAACCTCTGCAGGGAACAGAAACGTGATATTGGAGGACTTCAGTCGAACAAGACAAAAGAATGTCAGGATGTAATGGCAGGAAGTTGAATCTAGACAAACTCTGAATCTTAATGAAATGTGTATGTTTAGGAAGCATGTTTAGGAAAGGGCAATGACCTGTTGAAATGAACAAGATTAGCAAAGAGTTCTCTTTCAGTGTCTGTTTTTTAAATTACAGTTGATATTTGGAAAAAAACCCAAAAGGCTGAGGTTAACCACACTTTGGGGGGCTTTCAGAGGTTTAATGTAGGGAAGATTCATTGCTTTTGCTATGTGGGAAGCTACATTAGAGAGTCATAATAGGATCACTTAACAATCTGGGAAGACATACTTTGAAGGTGCAGCAACGCGGAAAAGTATTTCTTATGCTATTGGAGTAAGCAATTATTTTTCTTAATGTAACTAGAAGTTATCAAAAAGTATTTTAATTGTTGGGGTGTTTTTTGTTTGATGAACTTCAGAGGGTTTTGCTTGTTTTGTTTGGTTTTGTTGAACTACCATTATCTGCAATTTTCATTTTTGTCCTTTTATGCCACAAAATGTAGGAATCTGTGATATTTTTTTTTTTCATAGCTTCTCTGGGCACACATCTGTTTTAGTGGTGCATTGTTTTCCTGTTCTTTTGAGATTCCATCCATTTCTTGTCAGTTACAGAAAGTACATCAGTGTATATGCCATTGGGAGAAAAAAAAAAGCCTTTCTAAATTATAAATGTTTTCTTTCTTCCTCTGCCTCTTGGGTTGAGGATGTCAGTCAGCAAAGGTGATGGGCATTTCACTCCTGACACAAGTAGATGAATAAAAATCATGAGAGTGGGAAAAGAGCATCCTAATATTTTGACATATAAATGAAGAGTAGAACTTAGCAACAAAAGCTGAAATACAAACATACTGTATCTGAAGGCAAACACATTGGGGCAAATGTCTGTGCTTGAAAATTATTGAATTGATGAAACCAATAGAAAAAATCCAAACAAAAAAAGACAAAAAAAATCCCAGCTGTTTCACTTGATGGCTCATAAAATTCGAATAAAGTCCTTCAAGGGCTTTTTTTATAGGGAGATACTGTTTTGCTTTTTTTTTTTTATGCATAATTATAGTAGCATCTGGTTCCCATCTCTGGGAATTCAGAGAATCCATAGGCACCAACATGCTGTCTGCTGCAGAGAAGCTCTACGATGCAGATAAATGCTACAGACAAGTATGCAGTATGTAATGTAATGTAATTGTCTGCAAGCTGGAAGGATGTCTGGGTCTGCTGAGAGGAGGCAAAATCTGAGTCAGTAAATTTTGATTACCATAAGCAGTAGGAGCAGCCCTTGCATAAAATGTCTTTTGTTCATCTGTGAAGAATGGACTGATAAGCTAGTAACACCTGAGTCAATAAGATTAATCAGTCAGAGAAGGTAAGCAAGGCATATGTAAGGCAAGAGGAGTTGGCGGGTTTTCACAGAGGCTATATCCTTCACAGAGGGTTCAAACAATGGGATCAGTGAACTGTCCACAGATATGAGCAGGAAATACAAAGGGCCGTTTATGAAAAATCACATTGAATTTATCAATGACAAAGGAAAGCAGAATTTGTCTCAGTTATTGCTGGCTCATAGCATTTGTCCATCTCATGCCTTATCCTTTCTATAAACAGGATCTGTGTGTAAGTAGTAGTCACACTGTTATCTTATGTGAAATTATATTACATCATGGTAAGAATTTGTTACACATTGTTGACTGGGGATTACAGATGGGGAGTAAGCAGCTGGAAATTAGTGCCACAGAAAGGACCGGGGGGTCCTTTGAGTTGAGTATGAGTCAACAGTGTGCCCTGGCAGGCAGGAGGGCCAACTGTGTCCTGGGTTGCAACAGACACAGCATCACCAGCTGATTGAGGAAGGTGATTGTCCTGCTCTACTCTGCACTGGTGCAGCTTCACCTTGAATATTGTGTGTGGTTTTGGCCGTCACAATGAAAGAAAGATATTAAGCTATTGGAGAGTGTTCAAAGGAGGGCAATGAAGATGGTGAAGGGCCTAGCGGGGAAGCCATATGAGGAGTGGATGATGTCCCTTATCAAAGGAAGCCTGGAGAAGGGGAGACTGAGGGGAGACCTTCTTGCTGTATACAACTTCCTCACGGAAGGAAGTGGAGGGTCAGGCACTGATCTCTTCTCTCTGGCAATCAGTGAAGGATCCAAGAAAATGGCCTGACATTGTGTCAGAGGAGGTTTAGATCGGATTTTAGAAAAAAGTCGGAGTGGATGATGTCCCTTATCAAAGGAAGCCTGGAGAAGGGGAGACTGAGGGGAGACCTTCTTGCTGTATACAACTTCCTCACGGAAGGAAGTGGAGGGTCAGGCACTGATCTCTTCTCTCTGGCAATCAGTGAAGGATCCAAGAAAATGGCCTGACATTGTGTCAGAGGAGGTTTAGATCGGATTTTAGAAAAAAGTCCTTCACCCAGAGTTTGGCACTGCACTGGAACAGGCTCCCCAGGGAAGTGGTCACAGCACCAAGCCTGACAGAGTTCAAGAAGCATTTGGACAATGCCTTCAGGCATGTGGTGTGATTCTTGGGGATGTCCTATACAGGGCCAGGAGTTTGACTTGATGATCTTTGTGGGTCCCTTCCAACTCTGAATATTCTGTGATTCTGTGACACCTAATGTCACAGAAAGTAAAATCTTTAGGATACCTTGATGTGGGCACAAACACAGGGCTGATTTTATGATTTATATTCTGCTCAGTACATTGTTTTTGCGTAATGTGTATTTGAAATGAGAAAATAGAACATGTAAAAATTTTGCTTCTCTTACGGCTAGTGGTGGACTCAAGCTCAAGAAGAGTCAAAACTAGTAGCCTTTAAGTACAATTCTGTGCTTGAATTGAGCTTGTCTTCATGGCAGGACACAGCTTATGCACATATATGTACAGAAGAAGTGATAGCAGGTATATGTTGTGCCTTGGGAAACCACCATTATTCTGTATGAATGTACCTGACTTCTGTATAGTAAATGAGAGGTTAGTGCACTTCTCTAGAAAACTGGAGAGCTGAGTTCTAGGCATCCCTGAACCTAAAAAGAGTGAAAAAATGACTGCTCATGCAACCCAAATGAATGTCTTTAAATTATGTGCAAGTATGGAATAGGTGCTTTCTCCAATAATGTCAGCTGAGGATGCTTCACTGTGGAGTGTGGTGTGCAAGATCCAGGGGGCTACTGGACACAACTGAGAGGGAACAAGCCTTCTTTAGATGTGGAGAGTTGAGCTGGGCAGGTGCTGTAGCCACCAGTCTCCTTCAGCAGCCGCATCTGAAAGAAAAGAGAGGTGCCAGCCATTATGTATGACTTTGTGACTCCGCACAGAAAGAAATTTAGGGCTGTGACTCCCTTTTCCACACAGATGCTGTTCTCTGCTACAAAAGTGCTGTGGTCTAGGAGAGAGACATTGTTACAGAAATGTCTGTCTATGGGTCAATGCATATGTTTGCAGCATGCCCAGGCTGGGGAGATGTTTAGCAAAGTACCTCAGTCTTCCTATATACTATGTATAGATGTTAGATACCTAACCTGAGGTTTTAACTCTCCCATTAATAGAGTTGCTAAGAAATTTCCATACGTAAGAATGGTAGGGAACTAGGCTGAAGTTTACGCCTGGATCTGAAGAATATTTAGAGTAAAAGTTTTGGATTTAACTTGCATTAAAAATGGCAAGTACATTGTGAATACAAAACCAATGTATTCCTAAAATAAAAAATTCGATCTTGCTGAAGAGGCCGGGTTTCCAAGAGCAGTGAAAGGGGAATTATTCAGAAACCTAGGTCCCATTTTCAAAAACTATTGGAGTGCTTATGAGTTTAAGTAACAGTGACTACCACTGGAATCTAGGTGCCTGCACATCAAGGTAACTTTGGAAAATGTACCAGTGATTAGAACTTTTTCAGTACTTCCAGGAGGCGAATTTTATAGCTATGTTCCGATTCAGATTTTTCTCTGGTTCTGCCAGAAAGCACTATTCTTGTATTTTGGAAATTATGTTTATATTTAATTCCTAACAAATAACTACACTTAAACCCCAAACACATTATACATTATGTTAGCTCCAAGGGACAATATCCTAAATGAAAACAGATCCTTTTCTTTTTCTTCATGCCAGCTCTTTGTTTAGCAGTATGGCAGTTGCGCACACATATTCCAGATGTTCGTGGAAACAAAATTCCTCTTTAATTTACAGCAGAATCTGGTTTTATCCCATGCTGGCTTTATATTTGTCAAACATACAAGCATTTAAAGCCTTATACTCAAATATCTACAGTAGTATTTTGCATCCTTCTTAAAAGCTGATATTTTTAAAATAACAGAATAATTCAGACTGGGGCACGTGGAGGTCTTCTAGTCCAATTCCCTGTTCAGAGCAGGGCCAGTTACATCAGGTTGATCAGGGCTGTATCTCATGGAGCTTTGAATATCTCTGGATGGAATTTCTACCACTTCTGAGGCCAGGTTCCAGTGACTGGCCATGCTTATGGTAGAAAAAAAATGCTCTTTATGTATAATTTGAATTTCCCATGTTGCAATTTGTGTATTTTGTGTCCCTTTCTGTCCCTTGCATTTTCATGAGGAAGTCTGGCCCCATCTTCTCTAAGTCCTCTCATCAGCTGTAGACAGCTCTAAGAGCTCCGCTCACCTATTCAAAACTGAGTAAATCCTGTTGTTGCAGCATCTCCTCCCACATTACATGCTCCAGCCCCAGACCATCCTCAATGTTCATCTCAGTGAGCAAACAGATCATTGTCTAATTGGAGAGAAGATTATGGAGTTATACCTTTGGTGTTCTAGAAATATAAATTGGCTAAATGGGAGCTCTGGCTATTGTGCAGTTTAGTTTTTGCTGGGACTGGACTTAGAGATCAAAATCTGAACTTTGAGATTCAGGTTTTAATCTCTGACCATGACTTGTTTTCTATTGCTTTTACCTGAGCGATACATAGTCAGGAGAGACTGAACTGATCAAATATTTGGTAAGAAGCTATGTGATTTCAGATGTAGTAATCTCTATAGTTAGTGTTTTCTCTGCTCTTCTAGTAGTGAATATGGGCAATACTGTGCAACACCCATGGCAGATCATTCATATTTGCTTTGCAAAGTCCTTGGCTGTGAGTCAAACAACCCTGACAGCTGAGCCCCTGTTTCACATACTCAGGAAGTATTAAATATTGATATTTCATGGAAAAAGCCATCATCGCAGATTGAGCTGATTTGGGCACCGCATGACTGTCTAGGCTGCAAAAGGATTTTTCCTTGGAGAACTGCTCCATGCAGGCTGCTGCTGTGGGCTATGGGGGATGAAGTCTTAGCCAGCACCATGTTCTTGTTGGGTGCTGAAGGGCTGGGAACTTCCTGTGGGTTGGGCAGGACCTGTATGGACTATTGGTGTCCTCAGGACCCTGAAAGACCTGGAGCTGGGACCAAAGCCCAGAGCTGCAGTGGGTGTGAGGCTGGAAAGGGCTTCAAACATCAGTGCAAGCTGTGGAAAGGTTTCTCCCATGTGAGCTGGTTCGTGTGGGCTACACTCCAGGGGAGATAAAGTTTAGCAAAGACTAGGATTAGGATTAGAAGGTATAAACCCAGAGCTGCATCTGGCACGGGGTTGCAGAATCATGGAGCAGTCTGCACAAAGATTTCTCCCTCAGTGATTTGCAGAGAAATTTGGCTGAAGATTGCATTAGTACAGAGGATGGAAGAAATTGCTGCATTGCCTGCAAAACTCACCAGACTGTAAGTGTTGACCAGATTCTCAGAGCACATCTCAATCTTGTGTCTGTAGCACATGAGAAACACACCCATAAATAGACCTGTCTGAACTGTAATTTTTTCTGGACTACTCAGTTTTTTCAGCACTCTATTTTTACACTGGAACTTGTATATTTTCAAACTTTTTTATTCATCAAAGTTGAATACAGGAATGACATTCATCTCCATGATTCTTACTGCATTGCAGCTACCTAGCCCTACTTTGGTTTTCTTATTGCTTCAGCTGCTAGGGAAAAGGGGGAATAAACTCAAGAAATTCAGCCCAGGCACAATTCATTTTGCATACAAGCCACAGAAAAAACAGCAGCAAGTGCTAATTATGTTTTTTAACTTGAGTTCTAACCGTTTGTATCTGTTTGCAAACAGCAAATTCCCTCCACACCCACGCAGCTGAAGACACAAAGATTATACTGGAGCATGCTTGTCTATAAAATGTCTTCAGACTTTCTGCCTCAGTATAGGTATCATATTAGGAGTTAGTTTAACTGGCTCAGTGACTCTCTCTTGATTAGCTGGTTCTGCCAAATTTTAGCCAAACCTTTCTGGCCTCAAAAGCACAGGAAAGTAAGTGCAAAGTGGTACAGTGTTCACAGAGCATCCCTGTTCACCCTCCGTTTTCTTCTTCCTTAATTTGGGGAGGCTCTTCTGGCAGTTGCTTTGACATCTTTATGAGCTCACAAGCTTTAGACAGTGACCCACATTGACCTTGAATTTTATTCTGAATGATAATGGGAATGATAATATTTAGAACTTATCTATGAAGAGAAAAAAAATCAATCTTATGTTCTTTCTTCAGTCAGGTGCTTCAAAGTTGATATTGCAACACCTGTCAAGTTGTGCCTTTGACATCTGGCTGGCAACATCTCCTGCCTATCACCTGGTTTTGTAGGAATCAGTGGAGGAACACAGCATGTTCTGGATGCCAGCATAAAAGGCTGAGACAGCTGGACAGTTGAACTGCTGGGTTAGAGAGAGCTATCTGGCTTCATAGTCAGGTGCATCACCAGAGGAGCTGTGCTCAGCTTTGTGTGGACTACAGTCTGGTATCCTGTAATGCATGCATTCTCTGGAAACGAGCAGGAGATGTTCTGTTTCTTGCTCCCTTCACAACAAGGAAGAAACAGTTTCCAAAAATTTATCATCTGCTGGCTATTATATTTTGCCAAGAAGTCTGTAGTATGGCCAAGTATGGTCAAGTAAAGGAGAGCTTTAAAAATCCTCTGGGGCAAACAAAGCATATGGTATTTTGTGTTACCCTATATAAGCTAGATCTTGGGGACTCAAGGGCAAAAGAGCTCTTTAATTTCTGACTCCTTCCTCTCTGCTCTGACAGGCAGAGAATTAATTTTTCCTGTGATGTTTCTGCACCACTTTCAGTATATTGACTTCAAGTTCATAGTGCTTGTAGTGATATGGCCAATAGCATTTCATTAGAGCCCAGTACAGATATCAGTTTGATTTTTCTTTTTTTCTGTTCATGTGATACTCTCAGTATATAAATCTTCCTCCTCTAAAAGGTTTTCTTACCTCTGAAGCTTTTCTATAGCTTGTGGGGTTTCTTCAACTCTTTGTGGTTCCCAGTCATCTTTCCCAACTTACCTTGTGATTTGCTCTTGCTCTTCAGTTACCATTCCTTGGCTTCTTCTCCGTTGGTATTTGCTTCTATGTGGCTCTTAGTTCATTAACTTTAGGACACTGAGAATCATTTGTGCTGTGTAATCAAGTTAAGAAGTTCCTATTCCTCAGCTTTCCCAGATACTGACTGTTGCCCTAGTTTGGCCTTCTCTTTGACTGTGCTAATGAAAATGTGGAGTGTCCATCATGCTACACTGTTGAATGGCCAATGTCAAGAATAGCCATTAAGGTTTTTTGTAACCTGAATCATCCAGTGATTTTGTTTACAGCACTGTACTACAAATCGTTGTTTTAGCACGGCTGAAAGGGGAAAGAGGTTGTGGTAGGAGCTGAAGTGAGAATCTTGTATGAGAGAAGGGGTGTTACCTCTAACTTCATGCTGAGTTATACTGTTACATCTTCTAAGCCATGAAGATGGAGAGGAACAATGCACTAAAGCACATATTATTTCATAAAAGCAACACAAACATTTGGGTGGGTATTTGTATACCTGAAAAAATAAATGCGACTTATTTAAGTGCTGAAGTGTAATAAAAAAGATCACTTGGTTGTTAAACTGTTGATGCTAACTGCACCAGGAAGGAAGTCAGCCAATTGCCAACCTCCAGTTTAAGATTTGGGTTTGTCTATATCATGAAGTAACTGAGATTTGAATCCCACAATACCTGATAACGTGTGTCTGTACAGAAGGGCTACCTTGGCTCCATTTGTTCAAAAAATTTGTAAACCACTGTAAAGAGTAGAAGCTTGAAAACTGGTGCTTTCAGTCGTGTAAATTTGGATGGGATGGTTAAAATTTATGGTCTCTATGTGCAAGTTGTGATTATCAAACAAGTCTCTAAATGATGGCTGTCGAGAGAGATGAGTGATCTAGTACCTTTATATAAATGCTCATGGAGCTTATTGGATTAGTAATTATAAATTGTACCCATGTCAGAAGTTGATCTTTTTTTTCACTTTGTCAGTCAAAACAGTGTTTCCTGTGGTATGCCTAGGTAGCCACAGGAGATGTTCTGAGTGGCAGAGAGTGCTCTCAGAGTTCAATTTTCCTATCATTTAGCAGCAGAAATTAGTCTTTTCCTTCTTTCTGGTTCTCTTTCCTCCTTCCTTCCCAAAGTGGAGTTGACCATGTATATGGCGATGGAGTCCTTCAGGACAAATTGTGTTTGTGCTCAGAATTCTGGTGGAGTTTTTTTCTGTAGTGACATGGCCAGAGAACAGCAATGCAGGTTATGCCTCTGAGTTCTTGGTGACAGCAATGCACTTCAGACATTCTGCAGGCTGGTGGGGATTCACCCCCCCTTGCCTTGGTGCAGGACACTTGCCTGCCCCTCATCTGCTGTGAGACTTCTCACTCCTATTTTGCATCTCCCCCAGCTCTGTCCACCCACTGTCTCTGCATGGAGCTCTCTGCTTTGCCAGGTGGGTTTGAGTTGCTGTGTCAGGACTGGACAGGGAGCTTAAAAGTAGATGATGTTTGGTTTTGATCTGCAGTTTCTACAGTGAAGTTCTTTGCTGTAATTTTCAAACTTCTCTACCATTTTGAAAGCGCACTGTTGTTTATGGAGATCCAGTTATGCACTCTGCAAAACAGAGCAGCATATTAAAGTTAATAAAGATTAATTAAGAAAGAATTAAAAGAAGGCTATATAATTAATGCCAGTCAACATGAACCTGTGGAAAATAGCTCTTGTCAAAATGACTTGTAATCTCATCAAAAGGAAATATCATAAAGAGTTGATTAAATATAATTGCATTGATGTGAAATTTGGTAGTTGATGACTCTCCAGTCTACTGGGTGTGTAAAGGCAGGCAATGGCTAGGAAATAAAGGCTCAGAGTTGAAACAATGTCTTCACTCTGAACACAGTTAACCATTGCAGATTGAAGGCTGGTAAAAACTTATTAATGGCAGTTTCTATAAATGTGCAATGCAGATCTGTGACCTGTTATATAAGAGAGCAACTGTGGTGATCATGATGCTCTTTTCAGGGTGTATAAATCAGCATATCTCAAAATGGGAAGGCACTGGATGTAGGCTGGGAGAGGGTGAGAGGATGTTGGGTGCAGCAAGGAAGTTGAGTCAGGGATGGGACCATGGGACCAGGAGAAAGAGCTGAGCTGAGAAGCCATGCACTCTGAGGAGCAGTGGAGCAGCATGTGTGCTTTCCAGTGAATAGACATTTATTTTAAAATGTATGAAATTTTGAGTTTGTAAAAATGTTTTTCTGAATGTCTCTTAATTGCACAAATTCTCTGTTGTAAAATTATGGATCTGTCTTTACGTATTGTCATGATGCACAGTGCTTGATACTTGACTTTCTGACTTTTTTCTCTTTGAGTGAAGTTATTTGCATAGAAAGTTTCTGCTGAATATGAACAAGGGATATACCAATTGCACTAAAAATATAGAAGAAAATCATAGGGCTAAATATTTGTTTATTGCCACTTTTTACTTACATTGAGTAATACCTTCTACTACTAATGCACCTTTAAGTCTATGGAAAGGCACTAGTTAGAGTATGACATGGTATTCAAGCTTCACCACTTTGAGAACAGCTGTGAGAAGTGTTTTGCCTTAGGGTAAACATGAATGAAATTGAGTTTAGGAAAGCCATGGAGCTGCCTCTAGGGCACATTACCTACCTTTCTATGCTCTTATTCTGGGCCAGATTTAGAAGCTTGTAGTTTACTTCTGACTAGCTTTTGACATAATGTTTTAGTATCCCTTAATCATTTCAGTTGCACCAACTAACACAAAGGAGAAAAGTAGCCCCTGAAATAATCCCTTTCTCCCACTTCTTATCTAGTCTTTGCCTACCTGATTTAGTGCAAATGGGTCAGTTCTGATAAAAAAAAAAATATTTTTTGTTGAAAAAGCTTTCTCAACAGAAGAAGTGTC
The DNA here is from genome assembly GCF_000695815.1 of Acanthisitta chloris. Classification (NCBI taxonomy): domain Eukaryota; kingdom Metazoa; phylum Chordata; class Aves; order Passeriformes; family Acanthisittidae; genus Acanthisitta; species Acanthisitta chloris. The sequence continues at coordinate 4,891 of NW_008664271.1, read as the reverse complement.
CAATACTGAATCTTGCCGTTGTACCAGCGTGAAGCTAGTTGGAAAACCTACCAAAAACAAAGCCATCATAATTGGTCCACACAAATTACAGACTGTCTTAGTGTGGCAAGAGGGATCTTAAACACAAACTGTAATGTTTAAAAATACATACTGAGAAGCTTGCCTGGTTTTGCTTAATGTGACAGCCTTGTACTATAGGGTTCTGAGGAAGGGGAATCAGCCAGGTGCACTCTGTGCTGTGCTCTTTGCTTGCCGTTTGGCAAGCTCAGCACCTCAGTGCCACACCACTCAGGGTGGTGTGTGTTTTACCCCCCTTGTGATAATAAGTATGGCTTCTACCCATGTGTAATATGAGCAACCTCATTCAAAGTTTCAGAGAAAAAAATATATTTGCCTATCAAACAGTTTATCAGTTTTTGAACCTAGAAATAATATAAATCCTTTGTTTCTGTTTTTAATAAATCTGACAGACTGCAGCACCTCAGAAATATCAAGCCTATCTTTAGTAAGGCTCTAATGTTCCTCTCATGTTTCTACACATTGTCTTGTACTTTGCCTCCCTCTGGTCCCTGCCTGCATTACCCAGTTATCACAGATTATTTTTGGCAGTTCATGGAAACCAATATAAGTCTTTAATATGATGGAAGCTGGGTCAAACTCTCTGTAAGGTGTCTGATAATTGTTGGGTGATATTTATCACTTTTAAAGTAATATCAATGGATATTGCACTGTTTTGCATAAGGTAACCTTAGCTTAAGCCTTCATCTTCTTTCTGGAGTAAATCTTTCTTTACTTGCAGAGAAAGAAGGCTTTAACACTTACAGAAACTTTGTAAGAGAACACTCTGTAAATCTATAGCTGATAATTAACTGGATGCCAGACCAGGTAGTTTAGATAATAAAATAAGAAGAACTTGTACTCATTAACTCCATATTCCTATTAAAATCAAATTTATTTTCTCTCTCTCTTTTTCTTTTTGGCATTTGGTTTATAAATTGTGCACAATGCCATGGGCCATTGGACAGTCACCTGGGTGCAGCTCTGAATATATGATGCTGAACAGCATTAGGCAAGCCTTGTTCCTTTAGAGAGATAATTTTTAATCTAAATTTTATTTGAACTAAAAACCAGGAAAGCAGCTAGTAAAAATTAAGGGGTACTTCAGTTGGCATAATCTGTCAGTAAGAAAGAGAGAAAATCTGTCTGCCACAGAGTTTTCTGGCACCATTTGTACTCAAAGCCTTTGCGTTATGATCTTGATTGACAACTGGTGGGGAAGGAGTTACCCAGTCAGTAATAACAAATCAATGCTTTTATTCACAAAGCAGTTCTGAATAGCATTAGTGGAGCACCTTTCTCTGTTAAATAAATGTTAGCTCAGATTTTCTCAATGCATGGTTTTCATCACGTATATTTAATGCTGTTGACACAATTCTATTTACTGTTCTTCTGCTCCTCTTAAATGTCCCTGAACTAGTGGCCATGGTAACCTTCACTCGCTGTACCTCAGGTTACCTCCAACACTGCCTTACTAAGGCTGGTTGCTAATGAGCATTGTTTGCTGGTTTACTTGTACAAGGTCATTCCTGATTTCCTTCTGGTTTTAATGTCAGCTCAGCATTGAAGTATCTCAGCAGTAACATCCCTAGGGTGGTTTTTTTTTGTCTGGGGTGGAGGAAAATTGAATATATACATATTTAAATATAAATAGTACTTTGTTTAGCATTTAGCTGATGTGTCATTTTATCAGATTGCTATTTATTTATTCATCTTTTTATTGTTGAAATATGAAATTTTACCAATTCATGGCACTGCACTACATGTCTGGGTCCTCCCTGTATGCATTCTAATTCTGCAGATAAGATCTTAAAAATGCTATGGATTTATTGCTGTCTGTCTGCCTGTGGGCTAGCGTATGGTAAATGGAGTGCTATTTGCATATGATTTTATAGTCCTGTCCTTGTTGTTAATACATTAATTGTGCATCATTGTTGTACTAACTGACAGACCTCTATCTGATTTCATCTCTTTCTGTAGGCTGATAAGGCAGTGCTGTCTGTACCAGTGTGGCTTTCAGCAGAGCCTCCCTTGCAGCGGCGAGGGGATGTACTGAGCAGCAAGAAACCATGCCCAGAACTGCTGAATAGCTGGTCATTGTTTGCTTTTTTAAAATATGGTATCTTAAAATTAGGATTAAAAATATTAACAGTTCCATTTGAAGTCCCATTGGCATTACAGAACACACAAAGTCATGGGGGAGAGAGTTTCTTTGGCCCACACATTCCAGGAAGTGTAGAGCTGTGTGTGCACCCTTTGCATGAAAGCAGAATGCATAAGGCTGCTCACCTACACCAGAGCTCCCTATGATGCTGAACAAGTGAGTCAGAAAGGACACAGTTTTCTTGCAGCTTGAGCATTGCATTTTAGGTTGGCATTGGGAGAATAATAATCTTATGAATTTGAAAGCAGAAATAATTTGCTCAGGGTAATTGGAGGACAGTGAAAGAGAAACCTCATGCTGCCTCTTTTGCAACATTTTGGAGTTGAAACAGCTGGAGGGTTCAAGGTTTACCAGTCTGAATGATATGCAAAGAGGTTAAATGGTGCTCAAAACACCCTGGCTGACTGGTCTGTTGTTCAGAATTTTTGGAGGTTATTTACTGGGTTTCCTTCTCTAGCCATTTCAGTGCCAACTCAAAAATTACTTATGTAACGATTTCTTAAAGGGAATAAGAAACCACTTTTGGAAACTGAACTCCTAAACAGTATGCAAATAGTTGGGTGAGACTTGCTGAGTGCTCTAATTCTGTCAGGGTCATGAAACTAATTAATAATTCTGTTGCAAATGACACATCAGCTGGAGAAAACGGCACAGAGAAGCTGGTTACAGGTTAAATATTTCTTATCCTTAAACATGATGACAAACCTGCAGTAATATGAAGTAATCAGGCTTGTCACTACTTTGTGAGAAATAGAAATGGGGTTTCTGGAGCAAAGAGAAAGGCGAAGGCTAATGTTCAGATCTGGTTTTATCGCATCTGAAGAGAAAGCTGCACTTATACTTTAAAAAGACAAAATTTTCTATTTAATTAGCAGCAGAAACTGATTCATAGGATCATAGAATTTTAAGGGTTGGAATGGAACTATAGATCATCTAGTCCCAACCGCCCCCCATGGGCAGGGACACCTCCATACTGGACCAGGTTGCCAGAGGCCTCATCCAACCTGGCTTTGATCACTTCCAGGGTTGGGGCATCTACTGCCTCCCTGGGCAACGTGTTCCAGTGTCTCACCACTCTTAGAGTAAAAACCCTTTCCTAATATCTAGCCTAAATTTCCCCTCCTTCAATTTGAATCCGTCACCCCTTGTCCTATCACTACAGTTCCTAATAGAGTTTCTCTCCAGCTCTCCTGTAGCCCCTTCAGATACTGAAAGGCTACTACGAGGTCTCCATGCAACCTTCTCCAGGCTGAACAGCCCCAATTTCCTCAGTCTGTCCTCATAGGGGAGATGCTCCAACTCTCTTAGCAACTTCATGGCCCTTCTCTAGACTTGCTCCAACAGTCCTTCTTATATGGAGGACACCAAAACTGCATGCAGTATTCCAGGTGGAGTCTCGTGAGACCTGAGTAGAGAGGGAGAATCACCTCTTTTGACCTGCTGGCCACACTCCTTTTGATGCAGCCCAGGATACGATTGGCTTTCTGGGCTGCTAGCGCACACTGCAGCTCATGGTGAGCTTCTCATCCACTGTCACTCCCAAATCTTTCTCCTCATTGCTGGTCTCAATTACTTCGCCACCCAACCTGTAGGTGTGCCTTGGATTGCCATGGCCCAGATGTAAGACTTTGCACCTAATTTTGTTAAACTTCATGAAGCTTGCACTTTTCCATCTCTCAAGCCTGTCAAGGTCCCTCTGGATGGCACATCCCTTCCCTCCAATGTGTCAACTGCCCCACACAGCTTGGTGTTTTCAGTGAACTTGCTGAGGGTGCACTCAATCCCACTGTCCATGTCACTGACAAAGATGTTGAACAGTATCAGCCCCAGCACTGACCCCTGTGGGACACCACTCATCACTGGCCTCCACATGGACAATGAGCCGCTGACCACAACTCTCGGTGTGCAACCATCCAGCCAGTTCTTTATCCACCGGGTGGTCCACCCATCAAATCCCTGTCTCTTCAATTTAGAGACAAGGACGTCATGTGAGACCGTGTCAAATGCTTTGCGTAAGTCCAGGTAGATGATATCAGTTGGCTCATCCACAAATTCTGTGGCCCCATCATAGAAGGCCACCAAATTCGTCAGGCATGACTTGCCCCTCATAAAGTCATGTTGGTTATTACCAATCATCTCTTTGCTTTTCATGTGCCTAAGCATAGATTCCAGGAAAATCTGTTCCATGTTCTTGCCAGGAAGAGATGAGACTAACTGGTTGATAGTTCCCTGGTTCTTCTGTTTTCCCCTTTTTAAAAATGGGGGTCATATTTCCTTTTTTCCAGTCATCTGGGACATCACCTGACTGTCACAATTTCTCAAAAATTATAGATAGTGGCTTAGCAACTTCATCAGCCAGTTCCCTCGGGACCTGAGGATGAATCTCATCAGGACCCATGGACTTATGCACATTCAGGTTCCTGAGATGGTCTCGAACCTTATCCACTTCTATGGTGGGTGATCCTCTTCTGCACTGGTTAGGCTGAATTTTTAGTCTACTCCTTTTTCCTTCCAGAGGGCGTCCACATTATCTCTAGCCTTCCTTTTACATGTGTCATACCTGCAGAAGCCTTTCTTGTTATCCTTAATGCTCCTGGCGAGCTCAATTCCAGCTGCGCCTTAGCTTCCCTGTGTCTCTCTTTACTCTTACAACTTCTCTGTATTCCTCCC
>NW_008664270.1:0-5321 GCF_000695815.1 Acanthisitta chloris | reverse complement strand
ATCCATCCAGACATGCAAATACTAAGACCCAGTGGGAGGCTGCAGGCTCTCAGCCAGGGAGGATGATGGTTAGATCATGGGTTCTTGCAGGGAGCAACTGGCCGATGAAGTCTGGACGACACACTCGTGTGGGAGTAGCAAGCCTTGCATTAACCCAGCCCTGTGCCTTCATCTCCTGATACAGCGCGGAATAGTGCATCAGGACAGCTCCCTCTCACTGGGACCCATAGAGGGCCACAGAGAAGCAGGTTACCATAGAAAGTAACACGTTTTGTACTGTCTTGCTACAAAATGATGGCCCCAGCAAGGAACAGGAAGGGTCAGCCGCTCCCTGAGGGAAGGGGAGCCAAGGTGACCTTAAGCAGAAATACTGTCTCCATCGGCAGGCAGAGTTCCCCCAGGACTGAGCACAGCCAGCTGCTGGTTGCAGGGTCACCATCTCAGGTACAGCTTGCAATGACCCCAGTCCAGAGCCCACCCTGGAAGCAGGGCTGATGAGCCAAGGACAAGACTGGAAACGTAGCTACATCATGGATCCAAAGTTAATCTGGGAAATACAGCCAGAGGCACAACTATAATGTGTGTTTGAGGGTCCTTCCAGGACCAAAAGGGTCTGTCCAGGAGCAAGGCACTCCTGCAACATCCATCATAGAAGGAGTGAAAATCCAGCACTGAGCTTAAATGGGGCTCTGTGTGTGTAGAGGTCTCAGGTGAGGCTGGTCAGTCCATGGAGGGACTGATCCAGGCTGCATATGACCCTCAGCTGATATAAACCACCCAGCATGTGAGCACAACTATGGCAGCCTGACCTGGAAAAGCATTGCCTGCTTTGATGGCAGCAGCAAGGGCTTGCAGGGAGCAGAGTCCTGTATGACCCAAGGCCATGGCTGATACCCACTCCTGAGCTGGTGGGGCTGCTCGGCAGTGGGGCCACACTGATCTACAGCCGTTGGCCATGGATCGTGCCCTGGGTGGGCAGGCAGCTCAGGGCAGGCTGTGTCCCCACGGGGGCAGAGGTAGCAGGGAGCACACAGAAGGGATAACACACTGCACCAGAGCTCTATCCACATAACTCAAAATAAGCTTTTTAAAAAAAAATCAAACCTAAACATTATTAATTAAAGACTTATCATTGCTCTCCCAAATTATTCTCAGGCAAACGTAAGGCTGTTCTACATTTGACAGTGCTTTGTAACAAAGTGAGTCAGGTGCATTTTGCCCAGGATTTGCCCTTGGCTCCCTTTGTCCATATCTTAAACTGCTTCATGGCTTGGTCTTATTAGCAGTGTCTCCTCGGGGGCAGAGGAGGCCCTGAAAGAGCTGAAAGTGTTGCAGGTCAACATTAAAGTGTTCTGCATGCCATTAAGTGTCAAAACCATAACTGGCTTAACTCAGTGCAATTAGATGGCTCACAGGTTACAGGAGCAACAGCTGCAGCGTTTCATTCCTGGCACTTAAAGGACTTAAAGCAGTTGACACTGAGGGACGTGATAAAAAGGCAGTCTGGGCCCTCAGACCTGGCAGAAGAACTCAGCAGGCAGGGTTAAGTCCACAGCTTCTTCTGTGGTTGGACGCTCCAGGGTCTGGAAAAGATCTCCAAGCATCAGCAGAGCTGGCTCAGCTTTTAGGCCTGGAATGCCATCTTGTGATGGCAGAAGGGAAGTGAAAATGCAGGGGCCCTTCTGTGGAGACTGGGGAAATAATAGAGTCATGGAATCCTAGAATGGTTTGGGCTGGAAGGGACCTTAAAGACTATCTCCTTCCAGCCCCCTGCCTTGTGCAGGGACATCTTGCTTGGACCTGATCTGGAACATTTCTAGGGATGGAGAAGCCGCAGCTTCTCTGGGCAACCTGTGCCAGTGCCTCAGCACCCTCACAGGGGACAATTCCTTCCCAATATCCATCTATCCTTGCCCTCTGTCAGTGTGAAGCCATTCCCCCTTGTCCTGTCCCTCCAGGTCCTTGTAAATCCTCTCCACCTTTCTTGTTGGCTCCTTCAGATACAGGAAGGCCACAATTAGGTCACCCCAAAGCCTTCTCCAGGCTGAACAATCCCAATTCTCTCAGCCTTTCCTCATAGCAGAGGTGCTCCATGCATCTAATTATCTTGGTGACCTCCTTTGGAGTCACTCCAACAGGTCTTTGTCTCTCATGGATGTGATGCATGGCTCTGGTTTGGATGGACAGAAAGCCCACAACACAGCAGTTCAACAAGTCAGGGGCTAAGAGAAACTCTGTGTTCAGTGGAAAAGTTCTCCCTGCCTTGGGCAGCTATCATCCGCACCTGAAACACTGGGACTACGTGCTTTCCTTCCAAGGTGGAAGGCTATTCAAAACACTTTCAAGTACCCACCACAGAAATTCTGGTACCATCTCCAAAACTGAATACATCTAGGATGGCTGCCACACCAGAAATGCCAGGACAGAAATTTCCTGCTTTTACCCTCCCCTGGGCAGCCTATCATCTGCATCTAAAACACTGGGAGTACATGCTTTCCTTCCAAGGTGGAAAGCAGTTTCAAATGCTTTCATGAGCCCACCATGGAAATTCTGGTACCACCTCCAAAACTGAATACATTTGAGGATTGCCTCCAAACTAGAGGTGACAGAAGAGAAAGGTCTTGTAGGTCTTACTCTCCCCTGGGCAGCCTATCATCTACCCCTGAAACACTGAGGCTATGGGCTTTTCTTCCCAGGTGGAAAGCTATTTCAAACACTTTCAGGAGCCCAGTGCTGAAGTTCTGGTACCAGCTTCAAAACTTGAGTACAATTGAGGATTGCCTCCACACTAGAGGTCCCAGGACAGAAAGGTCTTCCTGTCTTTACCTGCCCCTGGGCAGCATATCATCTGCCCCTGAAACACTGGGGCTATGGGCTTTCCTTGCAAGGAGTGTTGAGGAATACATCTGGTCCAGGTGGCTCTGCTTGCAAGCTACAGGTTGAGATGTAGATTGCAATGGTGATTGAGCTCTAAGTGGAGAGCCCAAGACAGAAGCTGTGAACTGCCAACCTGTGAGATAACAAAAGGGCATGAAGACAGGTGGCACCAGCCCAGTGAAGGATAGGGGGAGATACAGCAGGAGCCAGGGGGGAGATACGGCAGGAGCCAGGGAATTGCTAACCGTTTGGATAACACAGGAGATGAAGGTGGGTGGCACAAGGGATGTGCCAGAAACGAGGGACATGCCAACAACGAGGGATGTCCCAGTGATGTGGATGGATGTGGAAAGAGGGAGGACCAGGAGACTCGAGAGGGAGAGAGAGAGGCTTGCGTGTGAGTAGTCTGTGAGGTTATAAAAAGCCCAGGGGGCCTTGGCGCTGGGTCCTCCTCAGAAGCATGCAGCTCAGGATGCTTCTGTCTTGCTGCACCATAAATAAACTACATGACTGAGACTCTGCTTAGGAAAACCTAGGGTGGAACTGGTAAGGAAACCTGGTCTGACTGCAGCTAAGTGGGGTGTGGAGGGAGACAAGCAGGGCACCTGCTGGCCTGCAGCCACCTGCAACTGGGAAGTTTCCTTAACAGTGTTTCAAGTGCAGATGAGAGGTTGCCCAGGGGAGGGAAAGGCCAGCAAGACTTTTTTGTCCTGGCTCCTCTTTTGTGTTGGAGTAATCTTCAAACATACACAATTTTGGATGTGGTACTGGCTCATGAAAGTGAAAGCGCTTTCAACCTGTGAAGGAAAGTACATAGCCCCAGTGTTTCAGGAGTGTCACTGAAATCAGGAAGAAAAACTCCTTAACACCACTATAGCATTACAAAGCAGCATTCCTGTATTGCAGCGCTGGATGCACAGGGGATGCTCCACCTAGTATCCTGCTAACCAGCCAAACTTTTACTATTTATGCATTGCAGCAAGCTGAGGAATTGGTGCTCATTGGGTATAAATTACCTAATTCTTATGGATTAATACTTTATTTTCTATTGGTTAGTGATTTCTCACTTCTTATGCTAATCATTTTCCCCAAATGATCATAATCTCTCCCATAATTATCACATCCCTTCCCCTTCACACAGGCGCAGGTAATTAAGACTCTGGTCTCTGAGGGTCTGCTGCGACCCCCAGTGGTCGTTTGTGATTCTGTCCTTGGTTGAACCTTTACTCTTAGCCACAGTTTCTTACTGGAATGTCCATTATCAGAAGTTTTGCTGGGCCTGCTTGAATTTAATGCTCAGTTTGTACTGAGCTTTAGTACATGAAGCATGTAATGCTTCATGTACCAAAGCCTAATCCAAGGATGTAAATATCTGAACTGTGCCAAGTGAAAGTTAAAATGGCCTTCATTATATTTACATCTGGTTACAAATGCAGATAGGCTTCTCCGGGGAGCATAAAGGCAGGATGAGCTTTCTGTCCTGTCACCTCTGGTGTGTGAGCAATCCTCAAGACATATTGACTTTTAGATGTAGTATCAGAATTCTGGCTGTGGGCTCCTGAAAGTGTTTCAAAGTGGTTTTCCCTGGGAAGGAAAGCACATAGACCCAGTGTTTCAGGTGCAGATAATAGTGTCACTGAAATCAGGAATAAAACTCCTTAACACCACTGTAGCATTAGGAATAGACATTCTTTATTGCAGCACTGGATGAACAGGGGATGCTCCACCTAACGTGCTACCAACTAGCTAAACTTTTACTATTTATACATTTCAGCAAGCAGAGGAATTAGTGCTCATTGAGCAAAAGTTTCCTAATTCTTATTGATTAGTACTGCATTTTCTATTGGTTAGTGATTTCTCACTTCTTATGATAATTATTCCCAAAAAGTCATTACCATAATCCCACTCTTAATTACTATATCCTCTCCCCTTCGCACAGGTGCAGTTAACTGAGACAGTAGTCTTTGAAGGGTCTTCTAAAACCCCCGGGGAGCATTCTTGGTTCTGTCCTTTGGTTGAATTTTTACTCTTGGCCACAGTTCCTTCTTGGAACAGACCATGATTCTCTTTTGGTTCCAGAACAGTGGTAACCATGTGGGGTACAAATACTGGAATCTTCTGTCCCATAGTCAGTTCTTAGGCTTCTTGGATCAACAAAACAATGGCTGGGACTGCCATCAGGCAAGCAGGCCACCCACCCTTTACTGACTCCATACAGTTGCTTGGAGAAATACCCCACTGGTTGTATCCATGACCATATAGCCTCAGAGCTAGGACTCCTAAAGCCAGGGCCAAAAGGCTTTGTTAGGTCCAGCAATCCTGGAGCAGACATAAGTGCCCTTTAAAAAAGAAACAGAAGCTGACTTGTATTCTGGGGTCCAAAGCATTACCTCCATACCTATGAACGAGAGCCTGCATTTTTCTGGGGAGGAAAGCAAATAGTC
>NW_008664269.1:7174-8836 GCF_000695815.1 Acanthisitta chloris | reverse complement strand
CACCCCAGGCTGTCACCCTCGTGGGGGTCCCGGAGGGAATGGCCATGGAGAGAGGGCAGAGGGAGGGCAGAGGGACAAATCAGCCAGCAGCAGGGACGGGGGGACGGGGGCTCCAGGACCCCAAACCCTGCGGGGGCACTGGGACCCTCCCCATTCCAGGACACTGGGACCTCCACTCTGGGGGAACTGGGGACCCTCGGGTGCCAGCAGTGGGGACATGGGGACCCTGAGGGCACCAGTGCCCCCCAGGGGCCCAACTCCACCCACCCCTGGTGGCAGTGCCAGGGAACAGTGACACCAGACACCCTGGGGCCACCCCTAGTGCCATCATCCTTGTGTCACCACCCCCTGTGCCACCACCCCTGTGCCACCATCCTTGTCCCACCATCTCTGTCCCACCATCCCTGTGCCAATGCCACATTCCCTCTGGCACTGGGGACATGGAGGGGACAGGCCCTGTGGGTGCCCCGAGGCCACCGCAGAGCCATTGGGGCTCCAGGTTGGAATTTTGGATGTTTATACGTGTTTTGCTATTTTGGTGAATCCAGGTCAGATTGTCCCAAATCATATTCCTACTTTTCCCTTCTCTCCTGGATTTTCTCATCCTGATCTGGGAATGCAAACACCTCCTCAGGCAGGCTGAGCCCCCCAGCCCTGGCTTTGGGGGAACCTTCCTCCCTGCGCCCTCCCATGCTCCTCGTGCTGGGGCCAGCCAGGAATGATCCCAACAACCCCTGAATCCCATGGGGGCTCAAAGGGATTTATCCATTGCATTGGCACTAATTTTAGCCCAAAATCAGCGCAGCCAAGGAAACCTTCTCCATTCCATCCCCATCCTCATCCTCATCCCTAACCCCATCCCTGTCCTCATTCTCATCCCATTCTCATCCTCATCCCTATGCCATCCTCATTCCATTCTCAATCCTCACCCTCATCCCATCCTCATCCTCATCCCATCCTTGTCTTCAGGATACAGTGGGACACAGTGGATTCTCCAAGCACAGGGCTGGGATCAGCACGGGGATCAACATTGGAATTGACACTAGGATCAGGACTGGTTATGACCCTAGGATTGACACTAGGACTGGCACTGGGATCAACATTGGAATTGACACTAGGATCAGGACTGGTTATGACCCTAGGATTGACACTAGGACTGGCACTGGGATCAGGGTTGGGATTAGGACTGGGATCGGCCCTAGGGTCAGCACTGGAATGGTGCTGGGATCAGTGCTGACCCACCAGGAATTTCCAGCTCAAGTATGACAAAAAGCCATGGAAGAATTTGGGTGCAGTTTTCCTGCATTCCTGGAGGCTCAGCAGCTCCTGCCGGGATCAGTGCAGGTAGGAGCACCTGGGGAGGCCCCGCAGACCCTGCCAGGCTGTCCTGGAGCCTCTGCTCTCCCGGAGCATCCCGGGCTGAGGCTGAGCCAGGGCCGGTTCGGCAGCACCGGCTCCGAGAAGTGAGTCAGCAGGCGCCGCCGGATAAAAATATCCCCCGGCGTGGGGGTGGGCAGGGATTGGGCAGGGATTGGGCAGGGACTGGGAGGGGATGTGTGCCCAGGGGACACGGGGGGAGCCTTGGGGAGCCCAGCTGGGGCATCCCTGGGGTGTGGTGCAGCATCCCGGACCCTGCGTGGCCTTCCCGATGTGGCATCCTGG
>NW_008664269.1:0-7139 GCF_000695815.1 Acanthisitta chloris | reverse complement strand
CCCATAGCCTCCCCACCACAACGTTTCCAGGCAGCATCCCAGCTGCCCATGGCCTCCCTGCCGTGACATTCCCAGGCAGCATCTCACCTTCCACGTGTCCTTTCTGCCACAACATTCCCGCACAGCATCCCAGATTCCACCTGGCCTCCATGGCATGCCATCCCAACCAGTACCTCACATTCCACATGACCTCCCTGCCGTGACATTCCCCGGCAGCAGCCTCCCCACAGCATTCCCAGGTAGGTCGCAGCTTCCCCAGATCCTCCCTGCCACAGCATTCCTGGGAAGCATCTCGGCTTCCATGTGGCCTCCCTGCCATGACGTTCCGAGCAGGTGCAGTGCTGGAGCCTCCAGAATGTGCCGAGGCAGCGGAGCAAAGCCCCTGGGATGCAGGTCAGCAGCTCCTGTAGCTGCGAGAGGCTGAGGAGGGAGGGGAGGCTGCAGCTCCCCTGTGTCCCCACGACCTGCAGCACTGTACCCCACAGCTGGCAGCATCAGCCTGCAGCTGCTCCCACATCTGGATCCATCTGCAGCCACGGCCACATCTGGATCTGTGCCCACAGCTGCATCCACCAGCACATCTGCATCTAGGGGCACATCTGTCACCGCTCCACAACCACCCCCACGGCCACATCTGGATCCACTCCCACAGCTGCAGCTGTGCACACAACATCTGCACCAGCAGCTGAGGCCACACCTGCACCCAGGCCCATGACTCTGTCTGCAGCCACGTCCACATCATCTGGATCCCTGACCATATCTGCATCAGTGACAAATCTGCATCCATGTCAACATCTGTATCGGCACATCTGTCCCTGAGTTTGGGCTTGAGGGTGCCCAAGGGGGATCCAGGATCCAGTATGGACCCAATGGGCCCAAAGCTCTGGAGCTTCAGCTGGGGAAACCACAGGAGTTGCAGGGCACTTTGATCTCAAGAGACACTACTGAGAGCAGGTGCAGATGGGGGATCCATCCTGGATCCATCCTGCATCCCTCACTCTCGGTATCGCCCAAAATCTCTTGGAATCTCCTGGGATCTCTCAGAATCACCCAGGACACTCCAGTTGTCCCCCAGGATCTCTCAGTGTCACCCAGGATCTTTCAGTATCACATGCGACACCAGAGTGTCACCCAGGACACTCCTGGTGTCACTCAGGATCTCTCAGCATCCCCCAGGATCTCTGGGTGTCACCAGGGATCTCTTGATATCATGTGGGATACTCTCAGTGTCACTCAGGATCTCTCAGTGTCACCAGGGATCTCTCAGAATCACCTGGACTAACTCCAGTTAGCCCCTGGGACCTCTTGGTATCCCCCAGGATTTCTGAGTGTCACCAGGGACCTCTCAGTGACTCCTTGGATCTCTCAGAATCACTCAGGACACTCTTGGTGTCACCTGGGACACTTGGTGTCCCCCAGGATCTCTTGGTGTCACCCAGGACACTCTCGGTGTCACCAGGGATCTCTCAGTGTCACCAGGATCTCTCAGTATCCCCAGGACACTCTGGGTCCCACGCAGCACCCCAGTCCCTCCTAGCCCCCTGGATCCTCCTGGATCCCCCCGATCCCACGTACCTCCCTCTGGAGCACGAGCTCCTTGGTGAAGAGCGTGGCCTCCTCGCTGAAGGGTTCTCCCTCCTGTGCCAGCCCCGGCACGTTCCGGGCGCTCCGCGGGCACTCGATGCCTGCGGAGGAACAGCAGCACAAGGTGAGGCTGTGGCAACCTCTTGTCACCCCTGGGACGTCACCTGGGGCACAGGGAGGTCAGGTGGGATATGGGAAGCTCCAGGAGGGACCCCGTGGTGGCACATTCCTGGGAGAGGCTGGGACAGCTCAGCAGGGACACGGGGATGAGCAGAGGGGAAACCAGAAGGGATGGGACACATCTAGGCCCCTCTCCCTGTTTCCCGCTGCCCTGGGATGCCCCTGCCCGGCACAGGAAACAGTGAGGTCCTGCAGGATTTTATTCCATTTGCATAATTTGCATAACTAATGAAGCACGAGGAGCTAGTTCCCTGCAGAGATCCTGGTGACAAGATCCATGTTCCTGAGGGCACAGGGACACAGAGCCCATCCCGGAGCACATCCTTGTGCAGCACATCCCCTGTGTCACCAGGTCCATCCCCATCCCTGTCCCTGTTGTATCCCTATCCTCATCCCTGTCACATCCTCACCCTCATCCCTGTCCTTATCGTATCCCTATTCCCTGTCCCTGCTGTATCCCCATGTCTACCACATCCTCATCCTTATCCCTGTCCCTGTAATATCCCCATCCCTATCCCATCCCCATCCCTGTCCCCATCTCTATCCCCATCCTCATTCTCACCCTATCCCTGTCCTATCCCCATTCCTATCACAACCCCATCCTCATCCTCATCCCTGTCCCCATCTCTATCCCCATCCTCATTCTCACCCTATCCCTGTCCTATCCCCATTCCTATCACAACCCCATCCTCATCCTCATCCCTGTCCCCATCCACATCCCCATTCCCACCCCATCCCTGATTCTCATCCCCATCCTCCTTCCTGCCCCTGTTGTATCCCCATCCTGCATCCCCTGTATCCAGCATGGCACTGATCCCAACCCCGGCACTGATCCTGGCCTGGCACAGATCCTGTGTTTCTCCGACGGAGAGCACCATGCTGGGAGCAGGAAAGAGGAGCCAGAGCTCTCCTTCCTCCTCCTCCTCCTCCATGGAGGGGCTGGAGCTGCCGAGGGATTGTGGACCACGGCGGCATTTTTCCCCTAAAAATAGCAAGGAATGACTGGAAGCCTTAAATTCCAGCAGCCGAGTGCAGGTTTTCCCTGCCGCTGGATCCTCCGTGCCAGGATCCAACCTCGGATCCTCTCCTGGCCGCTGACGCTTCCCAAACCCACCCAAGGGAAGGTTCTGGAAGAGGGAAAGCTCAAAAGGAGAGGCTGAGCGTGCTCCTGCCCTTGGGAATGCTGTAGGGAGAGGGGAGGAGGATGCTCAGCACCCGGAAAAGTTATCCAGCACTTTAAAAATAGCAGCTAATCCCGAATCCGCGGCTCCGCTGCTCTTCCTGGGAAGCCGTGACGGATTAATGAGGGATGCGGCTGGAAGTGCTGCAGCCACCACACTCCCCTGGGCTTCCCGGAGAATTCCAGCACAATCCTGCAGCGCCCGAGCTGGGGGGATGGAGGGGACAGCGGAGGTGATCCCACCCTGGAACCACCCTCGGAGGGAGGGAGGGATGGGGGCAAGAATTCCACAGCATCCCGGGGTGTCCTGCAGCATCCTGGGACATCCCACAGCATCCCGGGGATATCCTGCAGCATCCCAAATCCCACAGCATTGCTGGGTATCCCATGGCATCCTGGGGCATCCCACAGCATTGCTGGGTATCCCACAGCATCCTGCAGCATCTCAGACCATCCCACAGCATCCCAGAGTATCCCACTGCATCCCTGGAGTACCCCACAGTATCCCGCTGCCCCAGGATGCTGGGAAGGGCTGGGCCTCCCTGGCCATCAGTGGGAATACATTTTCCAGGGAAAATCTCTTGGAGCAGGGACCTTTCCAGCCCTAATTCCCGGGATTTAAACAGCTTTTCCCCCCTTGCTGTGCCAGAGCCGCATCCAGCACAGGGATCCAGAATGGCTCCAGGGGAGGATCGGCTGTGCCGGGGCGGAATGCCAGGGATCGATCTCCAGGAGGATTTATGGATTTGGGGAGAAATGGAGGAGAGCAGGAGGGAGGAGACACACGGTGACTGTGGGAGAGGGATCTGTTCCACATCCCACTGGACACAGCACTGGATCAGCCCCACAGTGGGAATGCTCACATGGAAAACCTCTGGATTCCCAGCCCCACCTCACAATTCCAGAGCTCTGCTGCCTCCCAGGGAATTTCAGGACACCCCAGGACCATGTGACCCCCCACCCCCCAACATTCCCAGGGGTGCCCCCTCATCCCTTGGGAATTCTGCTGCTTCCAGCCCCTGCTCTGGGGAGGCATCAGGCTCCAGAGTTTTGCCGGGAGAGAGGAATCCGGGATGGAACCAGAGCCTCTGCACATATTTATAGAGTTGCGACGCATCTATTTTAGCTGGAAATCCGGGATGAGCTCCCTCGGGAGCATCCCTGGAGCCACATTTGAAGGGACTTGGCTTCTCTTTATGGAGTTCATTTGCATTTGATATCCATAAAATAGGCAGGCGCCGATAAAAGGAGGATATTTATCCTATTCCTGGCTTGGCACGGAGGAAGGAGGAGTCGGAAATGGCACCAGGGGGAAAACCAATAAAAATCAGGAAAAGAAAAGCAGGAAGTTCCCACTGGGATAATGGGCACTGCTGATCACAGTTTTTGGGATGAAAGTATTTTGGGGATCAATCCCTGTTAGAATAGAGCAGGATGGAGCAGGGACCCTCATGGAGCAGGACCATGGAGCAGGGATTCCCATGGAATAGGGATTCCCATGGAACGGGGACTCCAGCATGGAGCAGGACCATGGAGCAAGGACCCAATGGAGCCCAGAGCCATGTAGAGCAGGTATCCCTATGGAGCTGCTGCTTCCACCCTTCCGGATCCCATCCCTAAAGGCTGATTGCATTTCCCATCACCGAGCTGTGAAAGATCCACACTCAGGGTCATCCCTCAAACCTGCAGGTTGCCATGGAAACAGGAGCCAGGGATGAGCTGCCCCACATCCTCCCCCACCCCAGGATCTGGATCCAGAGGCTCAAGGAGCTGCTGCTCACACCAGGAATGGGAATCCATCCTGGTCACTTGTCCTGGGCACTCTCTGCCTGTCTAGAAGACACACCTGGAAGTGCTTGGGATTCGGGATGCTCATCCCCATCCTCATTCTCAGTCCCCATCCCCAACTCCATCCACATCCCCATCCTCATCCTGGGATTCCCTCTTGCACCCAGTTTGGCTCCAGGGATTCCCCAGCTGCTCTCAAGTTTTTCTGGGCGATTATCCCTCCCAATCCCAACCTCCACAAACCCCCCCCAGTCCGACCCTGGGGCAGCTCCCGCAGGAACGAGGACACCCCAATCCCGGGGCTGACCTGCCAGGAGGAAGGTGATGAGGCAAGTTTCCTTTGGCATGAAGAGCTTCAGCCTGGAGCCGCTGAAGACGTATTCCACGACGGCCTCGGAGCGCCCGGCGCGCTGCAGGAACGGCAGGAACTGCTTCGCCTTCTGCGTGTCCTGCCGGGAGAGCCGCAGCTCAAGGACTGCCACAGAGCAGCCTCCCCCAGCTCGGGGTGGGAGAGACACCCTGGAATGCAGCCCTGGAGCGGGCTGGATGGATCCCACGTCTCCCCTTTCCTGGGATCCCCACACACACCATCCCAGCAGGAAACTGCTCTGGAAAAATCCTTATTAACAGAAATTAATGAACTTTGACAAGCTCTCAGGGCTGGTGGGAAGTGTTGGGATCCTAGACCCCTGCTGGAATTCCAGTGTTGGCTCCAGCCACTTGTTCCCAGGCCGTGAGGCTCCGTGGAGCAACTCCCAGTTTATTTATGCAAGGAAATCCCAGCAGCTCCCAGAATCAAAGGCCCCAGGTGGGGTTTTATCCCATTTTATCCTGGTTTATCCCATCTGCTCCCCTGGCAGAGCAGTGCCTACAGCATTCCCACCTATCCCACACATCCTGGGGAAGGGAATCCTTACCCCGGAGATATCAGCCACCCGGTGAATCGGCACTTCCTTCTTGCTGTGCAGCCCCTTCCCGTTCTTGATAGCACTGGAAAAGTGGGAACACTGGAGTCAGCACACGGAGGGAAGAGCCGGAGCCATCCCTGTGCCCACCCCAGAGAGCCCAGACACCACGGCTGGATGGTCCCAGCGATGGGAAAAGGTCTTCCCAGCTTAACAAGGATCCTTAATGAGGGAATATTGCACATGGAGCCCCTGAGTGCGTGGAAAAGCAGCAGGATGCTGGAGCTGGTGCCAGAGCTGGATCTGATGTTGGAACCAGACCCAATGCTGCACCTGGATGGCTCCAGGGCTGGCAGCGGTGAAAGGGCAACTCCTTCCCTGCCAGCTCTGGCCTTTCCCAGCTTCCAAAGGTCACGCTGATATTCCAGGTGTTCCCAGCCTGGAGCAGAGAGATCAGGAGCTCTGTCTGTGTCTGACACTGTGCCAGTGCCTCCCCACCCTCCCAGCCAGGAATTCCTTCCCAGTCTCCCATCCTTCCCTGCCCTTTGGCAGTGGGAAGCCATTCCCTGTGCCCTGTCCCTCCAGGCCCTTGTCCAAAGTTTCTCTCCAGCTGGAAGGGCCTCTGAGCTGCTCTGTCAGTGCAGGGATGTCCCAAATGCCCCATTCCCTCTGCTGGAATGTGCCACAGCTTCCAGCATGGATGAGCCACCTCTGCCAGCAGCCCCACAGCTGGGACGAGTGGGAGCACCCAAGTGGAGCCCCCACACCCGGAGCACAGCTCCAGGCTCCACGTGCCACATCCCAGCCCGGCTGTCCCGCTCCGTGCCCGCCTGGAATCTCGCCCACACGGCTCCGAGCCGCTGAATTCCTGCCAGGCTTCCCAAAAGGCACATCCCAAGCACTCGGGAACGAGCCTCCAAGCAATCTGCGACCGCCCACCCCGTGGACACGGAGTGGGATGGGTGCGGGAGAGCTCCTCCAGCCACATTTATTCGCCTTTTCCCTCGGAAGGGAGAGGCTTGCGTCAGAGCCAAGCAGAGTCCTGCCCGGGAAGGTGCCACAGCCTCCTCCAAGCTGCTCTTCCCAGCATCCTGCTGGGATCTGCTGCCAAGGAAGAGAGCCCAGATCCCCTGGGCTCGGCCGGTGACGCCCCGGGAGCCGCTGGAGCTGCCGCAGCCAGGGATGGAAGGTGTCCATGGCCCTCCCCATGTGCCCACGGGGAGGATGGGCAGAGGGACATGGGGACACAGGGACATGGAGACACCTGGTAGGTCCCAGCGCTGCGATTGGCCCTGCGGAGCAGCAAGGGCTGGGACAGGGGACACTGAGCTCTGCCCCTCCCTGGGACCCCCAAAGGGCTTCAGAGTCCCCCAAATCCAGGGGGAAAGATGCTCCCTCTGCCAGGAGGGACACGGGGCAGGGAGATCACCTCAAGCTGCAGGGACAGATGGATGGACACAGCAGGACAGTGGTGACCCCGAGCAGCTCTGCCCCTCCCCAGG
>NW_008664268.1:872-3201 GCF_000695815.1 Acanthisitta chloris | reverse complement strand
GGAAGAGTTCAGGAGGACTCCAGGGAAGGGAGTGACCGTCGCAGGGCGGTTTGCCATGGGAATGCTTAAAGCATGGAGTAACTGTAATGCTTTTCCTGCCTGGCAGGAGCAGAGGCATCGCCTGCTCTCACGGAGCCCTGGGCTGCCCAATGTGCAGTGGGAGCTGATGCTCTGCCCCACACACACCCGGAGGGCACAGCATGTGGCTCCACTGCCCGGGGCATCACACTCGCTTTTCCTGCTTCCCTCCCTCCCTCCTGACACACCGCTGCAGTGGCACATCTCAGTTTGGTGCTAAACCCACGAAAACAGGGCGTGGAGCAGCACTTGGCCATTGCAGCTGAGTCCTGCTGGTCCTGCCTTTGAGCCTCCCCTCGCTGCTTCCCCACTGGTTCTGTTGTGCCTCTCTCAGAGTTTCAGCCGAGCTGACTGGGAATTTCCTGCATCCTATTTTCCTTCTCTGAAAGTGGAGCGATCTTTCAGATGTGCTAGTTACGAGAAGGCTCTGGGAGTCCCCACAGTGGCAGTGCTCCCACCGAGCCTGGGGAAGGCTGGAGTGGTGGCTCTGGCACAGCATGGGCATCACTGCCACCCCTGGAGTGGGATGGAGACCATCACCATAGGTAGTCATCTGGCAAGAGCTTTCCTTTCCCCTTTCCTTTTCGCTTCCACTCCCCTTTTCCCTTCCCTTTTCTCTTCCCCTTCTCCTTTCTCTTCCCTTTTCCTTTTCCCTTTCCTTTTCCCTTTCCCTTCCCTTCTCCCTTTCCCTTCCCATTTTCCTTCATTTTCCCCTTTGGCTTCCCCTTCTTCTTCCCTTTTCCTTTTCCTGCCCTTTCCTCTTCCCCTTCTTCTGTGCTTTTCCTTTTCCCTTTCCCTCTGCCTAGCAAATGACTTGTCTGTCCCCACAGCACTTTTCACCCTCGTTTTGCTGCAGATGAGGGATGTCCATCCAGCAGGTGTTGGGCAGCATGAGGCCATGGGATGCTCCTCGGAGCACACTGGATCATCCCATGGCTGAGCCTCACAACAGCCACACACTCTTCTTCCACACCTGCTTCCCACAGACGTGTTTTAGTGTCTCTTTTAGTGTCCCTCATCAGTTTGAGAGGGAATCAAGGCTGCAAGGAGAGAAAAGAGAGAAGACACGAACTTGGGAAGCAGCTGAAGGGAAAGTGCCTGCGGGAAGCACATTCTCAGTGCCATCAGCGCAGCTTGTTTACATACTCGAGGGCTCTCCAGCCCCACGGAGCTGTGAAATTCAAAGCCTGCCACATCGCACGGGGAGCAGAGCAGAAAGGGGCTCCTCTAAAGCTGAAATATTTGACAACATCTTCTATTCTTGGCAATGCAAGCAGAGTCGGAGCACAGCGTGTCAGCAGGGGCTGGGGGACAAGCTTGAGGTCCTGGGTGAGGAAGGTGTGTGGGTGCACACACAGCGGGGGCAGCTTCTCACCTGGCCCAGCTCATCAGCTCTGACTCACAGGAGATGCAGAGAGAGCAGCAAAGCAAAGCAGGATTTTATTGCTCATGTCCCACTGCAGGTCCTAAGGCACAGGGAGTGCTGTGAGGATGGCAGGACACGGTGGGTAGAATTAAATGGTCCTGCTGGAGCTCCTGGATTCTGGGAGGGGAGTGGCATTCCCTGCCCCACATCCCATCCTGGAAGGGATCTGCATTCCCTGCCCCACATCCCATCCTGGAGGGGATCTGCATTCCCTGCCCTGCATCCCATCCTGGAGGGGATCTGCATCCCCTGCTCTGCATCTCATCCTGGAGGGGATCTGCATTCCCTGCCCTGCATCTCATCTCATCCTGGAGGGGATCTGCACGCTGGAGCTCCTGGATTCTGGGAGGGGAGTGGCATTCCCTGCCCCACATCCCATCCTGGAAGGGATCTGCATTCCCTGCCCCACATCCCATCCTGGAGGGGATCTGCATTCCCTGCCCTGCATCCCGGAGGGGAGGGGATCTGCATCCCCTGCTCTGCATCTCATCCTGGAGGGGATCTGCATTCCCTGCCCTGCATCTCATCTCATCCTGGATCTGCATTCCCTGCCCCACATCCCATGAGAGCAGACAGGACAGCTAATGACACCTGTGCAATTAGGCACATTATTAACTATTCCACACCTGAGCACGGTGGAGGAAGCAGCTCCTCTCTCTATTCGAGTCACCGCACGAGGTGGTTTTGTCAAGTTAACCACAGGCATCGCTCCTCCTGGAGATGAGGCCCCCGGGGAGCTGTGCCGGGTGGCAGGAGAGACGGGAGCAGCCAGACCGTGCAGGGTTTTGGCAGTGCCAACACCGCGGCTGTGGCACCGACAGCCCC
>NW_008664268.1:616-823 GCF_000695815.1 Acanthisitta chloris | reverse complement strand
GCATTCCCATTCCTCCCAGCAACGAGGGGAGCGCTGAGGGAGGAAGGAAGGAGGGAAGATTTGTGTTTGAAAAGGCAGGAACGCGCAGCCTGGGGCCGGGGGTGCGTGTGCCACCGGTGCCCCAGGAATCCCGGGGCGCTGTTGGCGCTGCCGGCACAGCGAGGCGCCTGCTGATGCTATCGCTGTCCCAGCTCGCTGACTAAGGGA
>NW_008664268.1:0-563 GCF_000695815.1 Acanthisitta chloris | reverse complement strand
CACTTGGAGCCACCTGTTCTGTGGGTTTGTCCTAAGCAGCGCCGCTTTAATTAAGACGGAGAGTTTACAAATCTAACCTTTGTTTATTCTGCTTTGGGGCATATAGAATGTAAATATGTGTTTTCAAACACTGTGGCTTTTTAGATTTCCAGTTGTAATTCTGGGTAAAGGAAAGTTCGTCAGGTTTTGGCATAGACTTGCCCTTTCTAAATAGAGCTCGTTCCCCCGAGGGACTCCGAGTGCCTCGGCTCGCTGGGCTCTGGGTCAGGGGGTGAGAGGGTTGGGGGGGCTCAGCCGGGCGCTGCCGGGAGGGAATTGTGCTCCAGCCCCATTTCCCTCTCCTCTGTTTTAGCTTCGAGTCCTGCAGGTTTTGTTCTGTCTCTGTATCTTCAGCCGTGGAAATAGGAGCGCGGAGTTGAGCCGTCTACGTGCTCGTCGGGATTTCTCCGATGAGTCAGTGATACGCTTGGGTAGTTTTCTTAGCCTTTAATTGAAGTGAGTGTGAGCCCTTAACAAAGAGCTCTCCCAAGTCTTCCTGAGCAAAGCGTTGACACAAATACCCG
>NW_008664267.1:47870-64860 GCF_000695815.1 Acanthisitta chloris | reverse complement strand
TTCGCCCCGGGTTTCCCTGCCCCCTCCCAGCTCGGGCCGGTTACCCATGGAGCCTGTTTCCCTGTCTCTCGGGCCACGTGCTTTCTGGTCCGACCTGTCCTGTCATCGTCTGCCCTTCTAGCCTGTCTGTCGTTTCCCTTAGGTGAGGCTGCTTGCATTAGGGCCTCCCATGTTATGTCTGTGAGAAAGGAAGAAACCCCCTTCCCATTTTTTTCCCTCCTTCCTCTTCCCCTTGTACTTTTTTTTTCTGTGTCTGTGCTTCCCAGTCTGCCTTTGCACGCTGTTAACCTTAGCTGCAACAGTCTACCTAAACAGGCTACCTCAAACTCCTTTCCCTCTTTGTAGAACTTATTACTATTCTCTGTTCTGGCCGCTATTGCTGTATTTCTTCCTCTCCGTGCTCGATCCCTGTTGTTCCTGCCTTTCCCAATTATAAAAACCTATCTGAGGGGCAGCCAGTAGCTGAGGAGGGTTTGGGGTTGGAAGAGAGGGGTGTGTAGGAAAGAGTTAGCTGTCATGTGATTTCTACCTCTGTCTGCCATTGAATGTCATTTGGCTGATGTTTCCTGGTAGATGAAGAGACTTCCTGTTGTGGTTGTGCAGAGGGAGGGTGCTAGTCGGGATGGCTGATGCTGGATTTGTTTGGCTTAGTGGAGGCTGGTTGGTTGGTTTCCAGCTCGGCTCAGGAGCTGGCATGTTCCCTCTGTGTGGTTGTTTTGTTTCTGTCAGTGGGCTGACCCTTCGTGTGAGAGCAGAGGGAGAGACGGGATTCTGCTGCTTGCATTGTAAGAGAGGAAATCATCATGGCTTTTGCTTTATGTGAGCAGAAGTAGGGAATAAGATGGTAGTTTTTCTGTATCAACTCCTATGCAGTACTGGGAACTCTGTGATTGGCTGTTTGGCTACTCATAGATGGTGAACAAATTGGAGGAGGCAGAAAATCCTAAAGCCAGTTCCTTAGTTTGAGTGCCTAACATGTCTGAAAACACTACTGACATGTGTCTTGGGCTTGGCCTGTGTTGAAGATGATGCAGTAACTGGTTGTTTCAGGTATGTGCTCCTTTGTGAGATGACAAGGAATAGTGAGAAATAGTAATCATTTCAGGTGAGCTGCAAAAGAATCACGTTACTCTGTCAATGTAGGATTGAATGCAGAGGGAAGCTGACAGGAGCTGTGAGGTTAGTCTGGTTTTAGGTTGGTTCTCTGTTGTCTTAAGAGCTGAGTGATGTTAACCAGTAAGTTAGCTTAGTTCTTGTGGAATCTTAGGATCATGAATGCTGCTAAAACATGAATACTTCTAGAAGTCATACCTGAACCAGCTACTGGTTCATTATTATCTTGGGCATCTTCCTTTGTACCTAGAACCTTGCTGATATTTTCAGTGAAAGAATTGGGTGATAGCAGTAGTTGGAGCTGGAACAGTGGGAACACAAGTCTGTTGTAGGACGTATTCCTAGTAGAGAGAGACACAGTTCAGTAAATTTAGTGCAGGAATGTGAACTTCTTTTTTTAAAGCCATATCCAAATCTGAATTTGACTGTCAGGAAGTATGCAAAGTGTTGCTGTTTCTAAACCCAGATGCTGTTGTAGAGATCTTAGGAAAAGAAGAACTCCATGTATTGATTTACTGTATCACTGATGCTTTACGTTTCGGATTTGGTATGTCACATGAATGCAGGTGGTAGAGGAAGCATGTCCACTCTTTCTGTGGCCTTTCTGGGGTAAATGTAGTCCTCAGGGTTGGAGCTCATAGTCCCTGCTTGAAGTGCAGACAGCAGTATTGCCCACAAGGCTTCATGAATGGCTTTTTTTTGGTTATTATAGTTACTTTTAGTTCAGAGGAAACTTCAAGCGTTGAGTCATTGGCAAGTTGTAGAGGACAAAATCTGTTCCTGTGTTTAGAGAAGCTTTGCATAGTAGTGGAAGTATAAAACAAAGGAAGTCCTGGAATTCTATAAACTATCACAATACATCAGAGCACAAACCTGTGATGGACTCCTAGGCTCTAGGTGTACTCTGTTACCTTTGCAGATATAGAAGTGCTTCACTTCAACTTCAGTCTTTGCCCAACTTGTGCTGCCTTTGGATCTGCTTGCCAGCCCTGTCTCTGAGTTGCTTTCTATACTTAGTTTCTTATTCTGCACTGCCTCTTGCTAACCTAAATGTGTGACTGCACATTTAAAAACTCCCTCTTACTCTCTAGAGAGGAATTCCATGTCTCCTTATCTGTGATTAATATAGATGCACTGAAAACAAGGTGTTTTTTCTCATGTCAGAGGACTTTATTGTACAGTAGAAAGGGCTTATCAGGATAATTTGGCCTGTCAGTACTTGGATAAAGGATTTACAAGTCTGACGACTGTTCTTAATATGACTCTGTGTGTGTGTATAGAATAGGAAATTATTTTATTGACTACTTTGTAGAAGGAAAGGAGTATTAGCCAGATGTTTCTATACTACCATTTCATTGCTATTTTTTTCTTCAAGCTAGCACAAAATCAATAATATTTTTGTATATACAATAGAAGTTGCTAATTTAATTAATTAATTTATCATGTATATGTTTTTTCCGCTTACACACTTAAACATGAATTTTGTGTTTAAGTAACGTATGATTGTTGGGAATTGAGTCTGATGTCATATTTTTAATATCTCAGGTTTATCTTTTTGAGGAAAATGTTTGGATTTTTGATTGTTACTTATACCTATACAGATATTTGAATATACTCACAGCATTTGTGTTCTTGTATTTTCATTCCCCCAGCAGTTCTTAAGGTCCCCTATGTGTGCATTTCAAACATGAACATTGTTGCCGAATTACTAAACTCTTTTCTGTAGAATGTCTTACCAAACTCCTGGGGTTGCTTTTATATAGATGACACTTTTGCATATAAATCTGCCTGTCTCAAAAATCTCTTTCCTAAGGATTTGTGTCGTAGCCTGGCTATAATTGCAACTAGTCCTAGCCCTGATGCTCAGTTCAGTTTGTATTTGCAGCTCCATGTGAATTTTCAGGGTGGGAAAAAAACAAACTTTGTATCTTTGTTCAGTTTTTATGGGTTTTCTACTTAAGACCAGTCATTTTGCTTAAAAAGAGTAAGAGAACTGGATAGTAACTAAGTGTATGAATGAATGTCATATGGAAATCTCAGATTTGTTAGTTGCTTTTAGTTTGCTCTTAAAGAAGACCTCACAACAACAATCGTCCATCACTTTGTGTTTCACTTGTTTTGCTGGTAAATAAATAGCAAAACAGATCACATGTGAAACATTGCTGCTTTTGAATGGTTATATTACTTTTCAAATCTTTTTTTTTTTCCCTTTAAGAAATTCTGCATACATTTTTAAGTGGAAACTGCTTGTACCGTTGTGATTGGATTTCATGTGCAGTGTATAGATATTAATTTGACTTATTAAAATGATGTGAGATCAACTCATACTAAGCTTTTTTAATGTACTATTTATATTAGTAGTATTGTGGTGCTGCTTATGTTTGCTGAAATATTTTGTCTTGTTCAAAACAGCTTGCTATGGAATTGTTCAAGTACCCACTGGACCATGGTTTTGCAGGAAGTGTGAATCTCAGGAAAGAGCAGCCAGAGTGGTATGTGTTTTGTTTATTAAGTAATGCTACTTATAGTGCTTGTGTGCATAATACTTGCCCAAGTATTCCAGTTTATAGTGGAGAAGAGCTTAGCTTCCTCTTGTAATTCCATCTAGATGCTGTTCAGAAAGACCTTTTTTCTTCATATTTTTAGAAGTGGAAATATGTAACTGTCTCTTAAGCATTCTGACAATTTCAGGGTGTGTGTGGTTTCCTTATTTTATAGGTGGTGTTTTTTTCTTTAAGTTTACTTTTTGTTTTCACAGCCATTTTTTTTGTCCATGGTGTAGATTTTGGTGAATTTTGTCAGTTTAACACTTACATAGTTAGGTACAGGAAAGAAAAAAAAATCTGTATCCAGTTTTCTTTTGCAGCAAGTTTAGATTGCCAGTTGAAAGTTTCAGTTTAGGACTGCTTAACCAATAAGTAGTGTTGTTAATTTCAAAATCTAATGCTGACTTGGAATATGATATTTCTAATGGAAGATCTTTCAGAACAACAGCAGAAAAAAACCCAGTGCTTTTTTCTTTTTTTAAACTTTGATTACATGAGGTTTCATTTTGGTCAGACTGGTATGTTGTTAGATCAAACTGTCAGGCGTCACATTTCTCACTACTTGGCACTTTTTGGTTTGTCTTCCAGCAAAAGATAAAGTGAGAGAAGTGAGAGTACTTAGAAAGACTAAGCTGTTCCTTTGCCTCTGGAAAAAAATGTAATTAGAAGGGAAGGTGTTGCAGCATCTTATGGCAATGTGTAAACTGTTTCTAACTTTCATAAATATTCCAACTGTTTTTGACTTTCATAAAACCAAATGAAGAGTCGGAGACCAAATTTTCAGTTGCTGTCAGTGACTAGCAGAGTGTTTACATGAGTTAAATGTAGTGTAGGTTTAAGTGGTTCTCAGGTGAAACTCCTTGCATGTGAGGTATAACAGATGGGTAACAACTGAAGTTTTCACAGCTAGTCATCAACAACTTAGTGATTAGAGATGTGGTGGCTGTATTTGAGGTCTCTTGAAGAACCTCTTAATGTTCAGAAACTAAACTGATGCCTTGAATTCACTATGGAATCTAGAACTTTACTGTAACCAGTTTATCAGATGCAGAAGTTTTGATGCACTTGCTTACAAAAGCAAACATCGCTCTAGGAGACTGGAGCATAGTTTTTCTCTTGGCCATTTTGCCTAGAAACAACCCCAGAATTAATTAAATTAACCATATTACATTGAATATGCTTCTACTCGCTTACTTTTAATTTTTAGAAAGACCTCAGTCTTGAGCTCAAGGTGTTTTTTTCTATGCTGATGTTCTCTGTGTTGTATGTTTTTTGGGCTCTGTGTGTGTTTGCTTGGTTGGTTTTGGTTAAGCTGCAGTTATGGGCAAATAAATTCATATTGATAAGAAACTGTGGTTAATTGCACTAAAGGTAGCTTTGCTTTAACAGCTGAAAGAAATAGACTAACTCAGTAGCACATAGCCCAAGTTGATGGGTCACCAGAGAGCTTCACTTAGCAGCAGATAAGAGCAGTTGGCTTCCCATGTACTTTCAACTGCTATACATTCATGTGTTCCCAGTGTGTGGCTAACCTGGTATATACTACATGTCAGTGAGAGTGGTGGCTGATTTTTTTTTCAGCCACACAAGCCTCCTGGCTGGTTCACTTCTGTGGTTTTGTTGGTGAGGTGATAGATAGAGTCTTGGGTTTTGAATGGTCAGTTACTAGTTGAAAAGCACAATTCCATGCTGGACAAGTCATACTGAGTTTTGGCCCCAGCATTGTCGTGGTTTTTTGTGTGTGAAAGAAATGGCAATTATTTGTAAACCTGAACTGTTTGGATAATGGACATATCGAGGTGGTTGGTAATTATCTGCCTTTCCTAATAATTATGCTTATGTAGTATATAATGAACAAAAGATTGTTATCCCAGTATGCACTTTTTGCAATCACTGTAGATTTTAACTATTGCTTGAAAAGTCTTAGTTTTCTCTAAATCAGCCAATTTAGCTTAGCTGACCTGTGGTGAGCTTGGAATGTGAATCTTCTCAAAATGGGTGGCAACTGCTCCCAGCTTTGCTGGCACCAATGCTTACTACCCTGCACCCTTTTTGGTGTCTTCAGATGCACCTGAACTTCGGAGTCAAAAAGCAGAGGAGATACCTGTTGATGTGGGAAAAATTAATACTGGGGTTCTGTCTGAGGATGTATATATATATATGGAGTACTATGTCAGGGACTTTAGATCCTGGCTTGAGAAGTTGGATGGTGCATATATATATGTTGCCCAAGGACTGATAGTTGTATCCAAAGAGAAACTGGATAAACTAAGTTTAGGAATTGTAGCACAACTGTTGTTCAGAAATGCTTTTTCTCCCCCTAATGCTGCTATGTGTCAAACATCTTTGCTGATCTTATTTTAAGATTTAAATATAGTATAGTGAGGTATACTGTATAAATATATATATCATATATAACCTAATATAAAGATATATAGTGGGGTATAAATAGACTATGTGTTGTATGGTTTCCTACAAGCTGCTACTATTCATACTCATCATGAAAGAGCTGCAGTGATCCATGAGACAGAGATACCAGGCAGCACAGAGGTGTTCAACATTCCTACAGTTAGCTGGGTCAGGCTTGTTAGCTATGTGTTGATGCTGTTCCTTGTGAATCCAGCTTGATTCAGAGAGACCAGGAGACCTCAGCGCTGAACTTCAGTGTTAGAAATTCCAGGAAGTTTTCCTACCTCCAAGCACAGGTTAGATGCTCTGAGGAGCTCCAATGCTACATGTGAGCTCAGATTGCTCACAATGTAGCAAGTAAATTACTATTTACTGTTGGTATGTTTCGCTGGAATATGTCTCTTAGAAGCCTGTCATTGTATCTAGAAGAATCACTTTGGACTTGTTACAAATTACTCTAATGTTGCAAAGGTGGTGTTTTTTTTCACTTGTTTTTTTTCTGGGTTAGATCTTTTGTTGAGGTGGCTTATGCAGTCCTGGGCCAGAGCTGAGTCTGTGCATTTGTGTGATGCTACAGCTTGTCTAATAAGTCACCTGGATTTTGGGCCTGGGGAATGTGTTGAGGGGGCTGTGACTCCCTGTGGAGCTAGCCACGTAAGAATTGAGATAGTATCCATCTGGATCTCAGCTCAGTCTAGCATAACTGGAGTCTCTGTGCTTGCATATGTGTTTCTTGGAACTTGGCGTGGAGACAGGAGGACTGTCATTGCAGAGGAAGGTCAGATCACACAGTGCTTGGTACTTAAGGATTCAGAGCTGTAGAAATGCAGCTATACTGTTTACCTCCAAACCCAGTTCAGGTACATTGTGCACTTAATACTGGTAGGTTCCTGCTAGTTATCCTGCCAAACCTGTGCTGTTCCTGCATCTGCTGCACAGATGATCCACAGTCTCAATGCTGCAGTTTTAATTTTTTTTAAACAATCGTTAGTATAATAATGGCTGTAGTTCCCTCCAAATCTTTTTTTTGTTTTACAAAAAGTCTTTCATCACATGCATCTACAGATTTCTTTTTGTAGAGTTGCTCATAAGGATTGTTTGGTGTATCCATAGTTGAACACCCCACCCCAGCATTTATGTCGTATAAGATAACCAGAGGTGTAGTTATTGCTTGCCTTTTGCCTAAACGGAAAGAGGAAGAAGTAGGAATGTTGGCTTTTGATATGCAGATAGGTTTGTGATCAGAGCTCTGGCTCAACAGGCTGCCTGCAGGGCAGTGCAGTCTCTGTGCCTGTGCTTCCAATCCGTTTTAGTGTGGTTATTACACTGTATCTGCAAACTAGGATGAATGTCAATAAATATGGTCACAATACAGATGAACTCAACTTTATTTTAGAAGAAGAAAACTTGCTGTTTTTTTTTTCTTCTCTTCAATTTGAAATACTGTCCACCAAATTCAGGACTAATATACTATGCAGCCTCTTTGAAGATACCTCTTGAAATAATTCTTAAAGAAATTTTGAAATTAATGTTTCTTTAATGTGTATCCGTAGTTTTCCTTAAAGGACACTTTATATAAGAATATTACTATGACTACTTTCAAGAATACTGTAACAAATATGAATAGAAAAATTGCTTTAGTTTAGAGCATGCAACAGAAAAACAGCTCTGTGTGCATTTGTGATTTGTCTGGCTTTTACAAAAACACAGTCTTGCCTTCTATGAATGACTGCAGTCTAGAAGGCAGTGACTATTAGTTTGTAGCTGGACAACTTGAATAAAAAGTCTGCCTAAAGATACTTAGGCACAACATGTTGTATTGGGTTCGCGTGACGAGGTTTTGGTAGCGAGGGGGCTACAGGAGGGATTTCTGTGAGAAGCTGCAGGAGCCTCCCCTGTGTCTGACAGAGCCAATGCCAACCGGCTACAGGACAGACACTTCTGGCCAGGGCCGAGCCAGTCAGCAGCTCTGACAGTGCCTCTGAGATAACACGTGTAACAGCAGATAAAAAACCCTGTGCAACAGAAACTGCTGCCAGAGACAGGAGTGAGAATGTGAGAGAAACAGCTTTGCTGACGCCAGGGTCAGGGAAGGAGGAGTGGGAGGAGGTGCTCCAAGTGCTGGAGTAGAGATTCCCCTGCAGCTCACGCTGAAGACTGTGGGAAGGCACACAGGGCTGTCCCCCTGCAGTCCATGGAGGCCCACGGCGGAGCAGATACCCATCTGAGGCCTATGGAGGACTCTATGCCAGAGCAGGTAGATTTGCCTGAAGGGGGCTGTGACTCTGTGGGAAGCTTGCACTGGAGCAGGCTCCTTGCAGGACTTGTGGACCTGTGTAGAGAGAGGCCCAAGCTGGAGCAGGTTTGCTGGCAGGACTTGTGACCCTATGGGGATTCCACGCTGGAGCAGTCTGTGCCTAAGGCACTGCTCCCTGTGGAAGGGGCCCATGCTGGAGCAGTTCATGAAGAACTGCAGCTCATGGGAAATACTCATGTTGGAGAAGTTGGTGGAGGATTGTCTCCCATGGGAGGGACTCCACGTTGGAGCAGGGGAAGAGTGTGAGGAGTCCTCCCCTTGAGGAGGAGGGAGCAGCAAAGAAAATGTGTGACGAACTGATTGCAGCCCCCATTTCCCTATCACCCTGCACTGCTGGTGGGGAGGAGAGAATGAAAATGGGGAGTGAAGTTGAGCCTGGGAAGAAGGGGGAGGGCTAAGGTGCTTTCAGATTTAGTTTTTATTTTCTCATTACCCTACTCTCATTTGATTAATTGATAAATTAATTTTTTCCCCAAGTTGAGTCTGTTTTGCCCCTGATGGTAACTGGTGGGTCTTGTCCTTAACTCAGGAGCCTTTTTTCTTCCTGTTCAGCTCAGGAGGAGTGTGACAGCAGCTTTGGTGGGCACCTGGCATCCAGCCAGGGTCAACCCACCACAGTCTGTTTTGGTGCCACAGATGTGGCATGAGGAAGTCAAGATAGGGATAGAAATTGGGAGAGGTAGTGGGCAAAATGCACAGAGCTAGAGAGAGAAAAGTGGAATGATTGTGGAGAATTTGTGGTGTTCTAATTGTGGTGAAGGTGAAAATTCTGATTTTTGAAATACTTTTGATTGAGTGGTATGTGTTTCTTGTTTCTTACGTAGATGGCCGAGTGCTGTTTGCTTTGCATTTCATGAGTATGAGAAAATACCTTTTCTTGTGGAGATTTTTTTTTGTCTGCGTAGTGAATGCAGATCCATAAACTTACTGCACTGCACTGAATTGCTTAGGATTGCATGGTGTCTGATGACCAAGGTTAGGAGTACAAGGAGTATAGAAGGTACTGCAGAAGGGCAGTGTAGCTCCAGTGCATTTTCCCCTGCATATCAAAGTGGGAGTATTAATTCCATTTCTGATTGTGCTTCCTTCATTTTTTTTTGGTGTATGTTCTGCAGTTTTCCCTGCTTGTATACAGATTTGTGTACTGGGTCTGGCTGAGATGGAGTTCATTTCCCCATAGCTGCCCATAGTGCTGTGCTTTGCATTGGTAGCTAGAAAGGTGTTGATAACACACCAGTTTTGGCTACTGCTGAGTGGTGCTGGTCCAGCATCAGCACTGCCTCTCCCACATTCCATCCCCGTCAGTGGGCTGGGGGTGGACAAGATCCTGGGAGGGGGCATGGCTAGGACTGACTCAAATTGGCCAAAGGAGTATTCTATACCATATGATGTCAGCTCAGATATAAAAGCTAAGAAAGGGAGGACGAAGGGGGAGCATTTGCTTTTTCCAGTATTTAACTTCTGGAGCAACCACTACATGTGCTGAAGCTCTGCTTCCTGGGAAAGTGGCTGGACATCTCTTGCTGATAGGAAGTAGATGATAAAATTATTGGTTTTTTTTCTCTTTGCCTGTGTGTGTGTGCACAAAGTTTTGCTTTTGCAAATCTCAACCTGTGAGTTGTTTTTCATCTTATTTTCTCTCCCCTGTCCAGCTGGGATAGAGTGGCTTGGTGGGCACCTGGTGTAGTGCCATGGTCAACCCACCACAACTTGTTCCTTGGTTTCTGAATACGCAGCCGAGTTCATAAACTTATTTGAAGCATTTCATTACAGCAGAAAAGGTCTGCTACTTTCTTTTTTAAAGTTCTGATTAGCTGCAGTTTATCTGAAAGTATGTGTTATTTGTGCAGTAATTTATAATTACATTATGCTAGTTGTGGATATATAGAGTATTCAGGCTTTAAAACAGTGTTTCATCACTCAAATGCTACTTGATCAAATTTTTTTTAACACTAATGTCAATATAACAGGTACTTTAGTAAATGGTCCAGAGGTTCTGAGGCAAAATGGCTAACCAAAGTGAGACTAGACCAAAACGTTTTCCATTACAGGAATTGCTTAGTTCTTATGTGGAAATGTTCTGTGACTCTTTGTTTCATGGCATTCACTGGCAGAAGAAACCTCTGAAGTGAGCAAGGTGAAGTTGTCTCCAAAGTAAGGAAGGAGCTCCTCAGCTGTGAGGAGCCTTACTTGAAATGCTTGCCAGCATTTTATAGCTAGGAATTTTTTTGATTTGTGGTGTGTTGCAGAAGAACACAAAAGTGAATCATTGTGTGCTGTGTTTTCTTCATGTGGATTGAATTGGGTCAGTAGCACACTTTCAGGCTGATACAGAAACTTGGGTGTGTAGTTGGAGATGCAACTGAATGTGACAAGTATTTCTCATAGCCTTCTGATACTTTCCATTAAAGATCAATGTGTGTAAACTTTGTGTGTGTTTATAATTGGGATTCCTGCAACATCTAGCAGGGTTTGTTAGTCTTAAATATGTAGTTGGGAAATTTATGGTTTTGGACTTGTGAAGTTGGAGTACCCAGATCGTGACAGGTCGTGATACTTGCTGTGTGTCATCAGTGTGGTACATTGTGCTCTGTGTTCTCTCTCTGCTAGTCACCTTACACATACTGAGTAAAAGTATGACTAAATGTCACCTGTAGTACATACTGACTGGATGGCCTTAGAAGAATGCTGATTTGCATGCTGAGTGCCTCTAATCTTCTTGTCATAGTCTGCAAATTTATTATCTATAGTAGATGTTTTTGACAGAGCTAACTGAATCTGCATATATTTTTATCTGATGCCTTGATAAAAAGAAGTAGGTTGAGTCTCTTTAATTTTTCCAGGTATAAAACCCGAAATGCTTCAGGTAGTCAGTCTGTTTTTCTTTTGCCTGTCAACTGTCTGCTTTAAAAAAAAGTCCTCTTCTTCTCCTGGGACAGATGACTGAATAGAGATGGGGCAGAGATTCGGCAAATTTGTCAGCATCCAGGAATGATTATTTGAAGATGGAGATGAGTTAATTTCTTAAGTTGTCAAGTTGCAGAACATAGCACTTTGGGAGAGAAGTACTGACAGCACGCATTCGTTTGCTCTATTAGTGGTGTCAGCCAGTTGGGGATTCTTGGATGTGGCAGAGGATCTTTTGATTCCTCTTGGTTCTTCCTTGTGGCTTATAAACACTGGAGTCTGGTGTGGATTGTAGGTTGGAAGCATTGGAACTTTAGTTTGCTTCTCTTTGGATACTTTGGTTGAAAAACTGTGTAATTAGCTGCTTGCTGACATGTGCTTCAGATCCTTGCATGATTGTAAGCTATCATTTATAGGGCCATTTAGATCAAAAGATTGAGGGTGGATATTTTATGGATTTATAGCTAAGGTCTGAAGATACTACAGGTTGAGAGTATTGGTAAGGTGTATTGCTATCCCTCTGCAGTTTAGAGACTGATAAATAAGGAAATGTGGATTTGGTTTTGCAGAGAGCAGTCTCTTCGCTGGCTGGACCATGTATTCCTACAGAAGCTTTTGGAAAAGGGGGGATGCAATCCATTCTTTTTGTTGTACTGTGCAATGAACTTTTGACTCTGGCAAGTATAACAAAGCATGGGTGTGAAAATAGAAAAAAACTCTAATGGGAATTTTCAAGTACCTAATTGGTTTTAAGAAAAAGATACCAAAGAAAAGATTATTAAAATACCAGAGTTAAAGGATTTGGTACAAATAGACAGCCTAGGTTTGGTGTGAGCAGTGGTTCAGTAATTTCGGCAGTTGCTGGGAATGTGTGTGAGTTTTATTGGACTTTCTGGAGGCTTCAGGGGCTGAGAGGTTGATCTTCTCTGGTTAGTCTTCGCACTGCTTGTTGGCAGTATTGATTTTGCTTCATAGGAGATGGCTTGGAGGAGTGACTAGAAAGATGAGATGTCACTGGGTGCTGGGGGCTGGGGTAAGGTACTGGCAGCAGATGTAGGCATGGTCAGTCTGGTAGACATTCTGTTGCTGGGCCTGTTCTTGTGCTGCCTGTGAATTCTCACCTATTGGTAGAATTTATGCTAAGTTCTAAGTTTCCAGATAGAAATATCTTGGCACCAGTATACTGGTTTGTACCACTCTGCAAATAGATGTGGGTTTTTATTCTTTTTGTTGTCTGATCTTGCAAAACCTGTTCCTTTGTAGGCTCTGAGGTGTTTGTTCTTCTGTAGATAGCCTCTGATTAGCTGAATTTGACTTAGGTTTTCTGTTAAGTATAGTTAAGTTTTCTGTAGTGCTTGATTTCCTTTAGCACACTTCTATTTAAGTGTCTTTAGAATCTGGTGTCTCTTTATAGGTGGAGCTATATTTGCATTGGTTATTCAGTACCATATTTGCTTGAATCTAACACAAATTAATCACTAAAATGACACCAATTTTTTCCAGTTTTATTAGGGGAAACCAGAATTTCCCCCGTTTTCAGTGTTTTCATTCCAATGTATGTGTGTTATTTTCTTATATTTTTTTCCTATCAAAACACTAGGGCTAAGAGGGATGTAGAAAAAAGTATTAAAGTAATCGAGAAAATATAAGGCTCTTTCTGTTGGAAAAGATACTATTTTCACGTCCTTTAGGGAAGAAGAAAAATAATTAACAAAAATGTTTAGAGCTTAGATGACAGTTTTTCATCAAAAGTGAATAAAGAACCTGAGGTAGTTATGTATAAGTAGTATGATGTATGTGCAGCATTGGCATAACTGAAACTCTAGACATGGTTTGTAATAAATTTCATATCCAGAGCTGTTTTCTGATTTCCTTTTTTTCTGCCCAGAATTTTTACAGTTTTGACAGCAATAGGTATGTCCCTGCCAGCATTAAATTGTTTTACATTAACTAAAATAACTACCTATATTGTTATCTTTATCCTTCTAGACCAATTTTTAAACCCACAGTAAGATATTATTAAGGTATTATTGTTATATTATTAAGGTGTTGTCTGAAGTAGTGTGTAAGACTGTCTAGGGTATTCGAAGTCTATAGGATTGGGAAAGATTATCTTAGATATAAGAGAGAGTATTAGAGGTGACTTCTGTATGTGTCTTTCTGGTAGCACCCAAGAGTGGAACACTGGTGAAGCAGGTGAAGCTGTACCACAGAACTTGGGAGTTAAGTACCTGGATGCAGCTGGTTCTGCTGCAGAGTTCTGCAGCTACCTGTGAATGGGAGTCAAGGTTGCTGACAGCCTTAGGGGCTACCAGCTGGAAAGCCATGGATTAGAAACTGACCCTCTGATCAGCTGCTTTGCTTACCTTTGTGGATCTGTCCCTGTGCTTTGGGGAGGTGTGTTGAGTAAATGCATTTTGAAACATACAGAAATCGATGCATTTGAAAGCAAATTTGGAAATAAAGCCATAAAAGTACTTTTGCTTGGCAATTGACTCTCTCCTCTTATGTGAATGAAAAAAAATTCATAAGAATTTGGTGGATTCATAGACTCATAGGATAGTTAAGGTTGGAAAAAACCTCTAAAATCATCGAATACAACTCTTAAGCCAGCACCACTGTGTTCATCACTAAACCATGTCTCAAGTACCACATCTGCATGTCTTTTGAACATTTCCAGAGATGAGGATTTTGTCACTTCCCTGGACAGCCTGTTCCAATGCCTGACCACCTTTTCAGTGAAGAATTTTTTCCTAATATGTAATCTAAACTTCCCTTGGTGCAACTTGAGGCCAGTTCCTCTTGTCCTATCGCTTGTTACCTGGGAAAAGAGACCAACCCCCACCTCACTGCAGCCTCCTCTCAGGTAGTTGTAGAATGTAATAAGGTCCCCCCTGAGTGTCATTTTCTCCAGGCTAAGCCACTCCAGCTCCCTCACTTCTCTTGTTAGACTTTTGCTCCAGCCCCTTCGCCAGCTTTGTTGCCCTTCTCTGGATGTACACCAGCACTTCAATGTCCTTCTAGTAGTGAGGGGCCCAGAACTGAATTTAGGATTTGGGGTGTGGCCTCACTAGTGCCAAGTACAGGGGGATGATCACTGCCTTAGCCCTGCTGGCCACATTATTGCTGACGCAAGCCAGGATGCCACTGGCCTTCTTGGCCACCTGAGCACACTGCTGGCTCATGTTCAGCTGCCATGTTCACCCCCAGGTCTTTTTCCACTGGGCACCTATCCAGCTGCTCTTCCCCCAGTCTGTAGCGCTGCATGGGGTTGTTGTGACTCAAGTACAGGACCTGGCACTTGGCCTTGTTGAACCTCCGACCATTGGCCTCAGCCTGTCCAGAGCTCTCTGCAGAGCAGAGCCTTCCTGCCCTCCAGCAGATCAACACTCCCATCCAGTATGGTGTGGTTGCAAACTGGCTGAGGGTGCACTCAGTGCTCTCATCCAGATCATCAACAGAGGTATTAAACAGAACTGGCCCCAACACTGAGCCCAGAGGAACACCACTGGTGACCAGCTGCCAGCTGGATGTAACTCCATTCTCCATTGCTCTCTGGGCTTGGCCATCCAGCCAGGTTTTCTGCTTAGTGAAGAGTGTACCTGGCCAAGCCATGGGCAGCCAGTATCTCCAGGAGATGCTGTGGGAAACGGTGTCACAGGCTTTACTAAAGTCCAGGTAGACACATCCACAGCCTTTGCCTCATCCACTAAGTGGGTCATTTTATCACAGAAGGAGATCAGATTGGTCAGCCAGGACCTGCCTCTCACAAACCCATTCTGGCAGGGCCTGATTCCCTGGTCGTGCTGCACATGCTGTGTGATGGCACTCAAGATGATCTGCTCCCTGACCTTCCCTAACACCAAGGTCAGGCTGACAGGCCTATAATTCCCTAAATCTTTCTTCCAGCCTTTCTTCTAGATAGGTGTCACAGTTGCTAATCTCCAGTCAGCTGGGACCTCTTGGTCAGCCAGGACTGCTGGTAAATTGTTGAAAGTGGGTTGGCAAACTTTTCCACCAGCTCTCTCAGTACCCTGGGGTGGATCCCATCCAGCCCCA
Source organism: Acanthisitta chloris (assembly GCF_000695815.1). Classification (NCBI taxonomy): domain Eukaryota; kingdom Metazoa; phylum Chordata; class Aves; order Passeriformes; family Acanthisittidae; genus Acanthisitta; species Acanthisitta chloris. Next base: position 49,509 of record NW_008664267.1, on the reverse strand, counting down.
CAGACTTGTGGATGTCTAAGTGGCATAGCAGGTTACTGACCTTTTCCTCCTGGATTATGGGGACTTCATTTGGCTCCTTGTTTCTGTCTTCAGCTCATGTTTTCACTAAAATGTGAATTAAAATTTGCAACAACAAATTGATTTAACCATTCTTCTGTTGGATTAATGAATAACAGAAGCAACAGAATAAAATGTTTTGTCTGACAAGTTTTAACTCTGTGGATGAAAGAATTGAAAGAGGTTGAGTGTCAGGTTTATGTGATGCTGATTTTTCATAACTCACTTTTGTTATTTGTAACTTTGTGTTGTTTCTTTCAGTTGAATGCTGTTGGGGTTTGATATTTTTTTCCCCCCCCTCTGTTATCAAGTAATATGAAACAGTAATTCTGTGATCAAAATGTACTTTGGAGGAAAAGAAGTGTTCTGGAGGTGTCGTGCTGGGTATCATACAGCTTGACAGGGAAAATAGGCTTCTAAACTAAACAGTTTGTGTATATGGCTGATGCCTGTTAAAAAACTTGGAAGATATGAATGGCAGGGAAATATCAAACCAAAACTGACCTATAAATATGTCTGGATCCAGGTCCCAAGACATCTGTCTGTACTGCTGACAAAATTATTCTGTTTCAGTCGTGGTGTAAGTTTTTTAAAATTTATTTATCTATTTATTATTTTAAAAAAGGTCTTTGGTTGGAATTCCACCAGCATAGACGATGGCACCTCCTGAATAGGGTGGTTATATCCTTTATGTCCTTTCCTTCCTCTCTCTGTGTTCCTGTTACGTTCGTTAGCTGACGTTGTTTGTATGGCCATATGGAAACGTGGCTCAAAGGAGTCATCTGGCTGGAAAAAAAAAGTTTTAGGCTGCTGATTAGGATTTCCATATGGTTAGTTGAATGCTTTTCCCAGAGCGAGGGAGGCAGTAGGAAGTACACAGCAGGGGATGGCCAGTGGTGATCTGGCAGTGGTGTGCAATTATGTTAGCTCATAGTGAGCCTGAAGTAAAGTCAGCTGGAACTGCAGCCTGATTTCTTGACTAACTCTAAGGAACTGTGGTCTCTTTAATCTGCTGTAGATCTTCTGGTGTTATTTAGGTTAACAGGTCATATTGAGAGACACATTTTATTGCCTCTTTGCAATGCTGGGAATTCAGTCCTGCAGGACTTTGCTTGGTTGACTGTCATTATTCAGGTGAATGGTTCCATTTGCCTCGCTTGGGCCAGGATTCAGTGAAGTACTTGCACAAGAATTCTTTGACCTTTGTTTTCTTATACCAAGAGGCAGCGTGTAATGGGTGTCTGCAGATGATCTTTGTGAACGTGCTCCAAATTTACAAAACCCTGAGGGAAGAACAATGTTATATTCGTATGATTATTTTCTTTCTCTCCTACTTGTATAGTCTTGTTCCTGTCTCTCCTTATCTTCTTCAGTGAAGTACTTGCACAAGAATTCTTTGACCTTTGTTTTCTTATACCAAGAGGCAGCGTGTAATGGGTGTCTGCAGATGATCTTTGTGAACGTGCTCCAAATTTACAAAACCCTGAGGGAAGAACAATGTTATATTCGTATGATTATTTTCTTTCTCTCCTACTTGTATAGTCTTGTTCCTGTCTCTCCTTATCTTCTGTACATGTATCTT
>NW_008664267.1:47177-47843 GCF_000695815.1 Acanthisitta chloris | reverse complement strand
TCTTGGATTAAATCAGCTTCTCTGCTTTTCTTCTGTTTTCAGTTGAAAAATAGGTAGAGTTAGGTTAACCAAAAAGACTTGAGTAATTTGATTGGTCTAATATTTTTTGCTTCTGGTTAGGTAGCTCTTAATCCTGGTTAAAATGGAAAGGCATTTTTTATCTAAAATAGAAGGAGAACACTTTGTGCCACAATGCAATGGAGCCAAGTTGGACTGTAAGTAATTCAGTGTAGGAAGCTGAATTTATTTAGCTCCTTCTCTTATTTCGGTGTTCCAGTCTTGAAATTTTTTTCTGATGGGTATCTTTAGTGGACACATTTTAAAAAATTTTGTAAAACGTTTTACTGTTATTTATGTCTTCTTGGTTATTTTTACTTTTTTAATAATGTAGGGGGGGAAAGTTTCTTTCCCCTTCAGCATGGATGTCTTATGCTTCTGATGACTTTAGTTCTCTGCTGGGTGACTTTTAAAAGATTTGACTAGGCAGTGAGTTTTCCATCAGACTCAGTCAGGCTCAGTTTGCCTGAATGCTAAGGTTACAGGATCAGTCTTCGTTTACTTAATTAACTTGCTGTTTATGTAGCTCAGAAGTGAGTTGTGACAGTCACTCTGTCAGACTGTTCCAGCTGCACAGCTTAGAGGTTGGATTCACTTCAGTCCTCTACA
>NW_008664267.1:31852-47159 GCF_000695815.1 Acanthisitta chloris | reverse complement strand
GTTCACCCCAATTCTGCCTGGACAGAAGCTAGGTCCATGAACTTAGTCTCTTTCACCAAAGAGCTGCAAAAATGAGATGTCCATGTTACACTCTGTAAGGACAGGAAGGAAAGGGATGATGTCCGTTTCTACAACTTAATTCAATCTTCCTTCACCCTGTATTTGTGCCTGTTTCACTTCTCTTCAGATCTAATTCAGCTGACTGTGCCCTGCAGTGCCATGTGCCCTGCTGTACCTCCCTGCTACAGGACTAGTGCCCTTCAGCACACAGAAGGGTGTAGTTATTCTCTTGGGTCACAGTCAGCCTCTTTAGTGTTCATGTTTGTCCTGTTTAACCTGGTGATGTTTATCTGTTGATCAATCATAGCAATTTGCCCTATTTATGCTCTGATATCTTGTTTTGCCCCCCAACTAGTTGAGTAGTTCCCCACAATGTTTTTGAATGCTCAGACAATTAATTTGTGTCAGAAATCCTTTGCCAGAGATAACACTTAAAACACACAAGTGAAGAAAAGAGCCCTGCCCGGGTGCATGTGCTCAAATATTGGAGACCATCTGTTGGGATGGTGTGATTATTCCATGTACTGTTACATCATCAACAGACGTGATCAAACGATCAGAACTTTATTCCATCCTTTTTAGAACTAGTAATAAGGTGTTTAAAGAAAAAAAACCCTCTCTTTTAGTTACTTGACTCAAGGGTTGAGGTTCCCTCTTCTCACCTGGCAGAGCTACTGGTGTTACCGTGTGGTGCATATTGAAACTTGTCAGAATCTGAGTGTGTGGGGGCTGGGAAGGAGTTAGTTCATAACCCAGAGAGGGGAGTAGGAGGGGTCACTGGTGTATTAGCTTACTAGTGTACTACTTTGTTAGAGATTGGAGCCAGAATTCCCGTGTCATCAGAGTGCAAATACCTCTGCAGAGCTACCCTTGTCCCGGGGCATCCTGCTCCCTGCCAGTGAGAGGATACTCTGCAGAACTTTCTGCTCTCAAGTTTTCTTCCGCTGTCAAAGCTCCCTCCTACTCTTCAGTTTTCTGTCTTGTATCTTTTCTGACTGGTTGCAGTCAGGGCTGCAGAGGATTAATGAGGGAGAACCTAACGGACCTGTGTCCTTTCAGAGATAGGAGACAGAAATAAATCAGTTGAAGCTGAGTGCTGATGACACTGAATGGGGCATGCTTAACTGTCCTGCATAAAGGACTGGGTTAGCTCCTTGCTGCTTAGTGTCCTGTAATGATTTTTATTTATTTGGCAGTAAAGTTTGCTCAAGAAACTTGCTAATTCTTTAATTACTAATGCTGCGGTGCTGTGGGTCCCTGCCTTCCGTTTTGCTGATGCAACTGATTGTGGGATTGTGCTTAAACTGCATCAGTGATGCGACCTGAATTAAAAATGTTAAAAAGAAAAAGTTCATTCCACTCCATTTCACTGATCTGGTTTAAGGGGCAGCCCTACAGATGGTTGTGTCAGCAGCTGAGGGAGTGCTGGAGGGAGAGATTAATAAGGGAGAGGTGAAGGGAAGAGGAGAACCTCCTAAACTGGTTTTACCACTAGTGAAAATGTATGTCAGACTTCCACAGGTATGCAGAGGTGGGGCAAGGTCCAAGTTTTAATGCACTGTCACCACCAATACATACCAGGCTTCTTGCCTTGAGAATCTGGTTTAGTGTATGAGAAATTCATTTGAAATGAAACTACTGCTACCACTTGTCTCTCAGTACTTAGTGTTTAATGTTTGGAGAGCTGAATTGTTAAGATACAGCTCACGTATATGCTGCATATATAGGATTTCATTTGAAAAGAACCGATCACTTCTTTTCAGAGTCTTTAAAAAAAAGGTGTAATTCTCCCAGTCTGCAGGCAACTTACAGGATGATTCAGGATTTTTCAACCACTTTAATATCTAAATTTCACCATAGACTCAATGCTGCCTTTCACTAAATTGCTGATCATTTCAGTGAGTGAATGTGAGGGAGAGATGAATTAAGCAAAAGACAAAAGGCTACAATCCTAAAGATTCGTCTTCCTGGGTGCAGCTGTCTGTACCAATGCACTGAGCAAAAATAATGTAAGAATTTTTCTGTCCTACCCTTTGTGAAAGCTTCTTTGCTGCTAATATAAATTTTATTAGAGGTTAAGAAAGGTAATCTTACAGGTTAAGGTAGATAATCCTTCAGATATACTTTAGCCATATGAATTTCAGGAATGGAATTTCTGGTTCCTCAAATAAGTTTGCACAATCTCTTTCTGAGGCAGTTCTAGCATCATAGGCTTCTTTATCTTCTGTCTTGTCAGTTAGGTGGTACTGGAGAATAGCACTGTTCAGGAAACACGGAGGAGACCTGCACTGATGCCAGATGTCCCTCTCCATTTGAAGGATGTGACGTGAAGTTTGCATCTGATGATCAGACAGTTCTTCATTTGCTTAAAAAGCTTGTTAAGTTGGTGTGCTTTGAGTTGTCCCTAGTCTGGGAATACAGAAAGCTTGTAATAAAGTGATTCTAGGTACAGAATCTCCTATAATGGTGTTCCATTGCATGTCATTTAGAGAAGTTGAAGTGGAATGTTTGTCAAACCTGATCCAGTTCTGTCATCTCTTGATATTAGGAGCTTCATAGGAGGCAATGACAGCAGAAAGACTGTTGTGTTGTGATCTGGGTGTGTGTTACGTCAGGCTGCTTGTTTCCAGACATGCAGTCTTGAGAATTTTAGGGATGAGTTAACTTCTGACCTTTCTTTGAGGCAGAAAGTGAGATGGTTTTTGGTCTCTTAGGATGAGTGAGAGTCAGCAGAGACTGTAGGCAGCTGGAGTATGTGCACCTGTGCCAACTAGATCCATGGCACATCTGTGATTGACCACCTTGGTCAATGCAGATGTCTTAGGAGAAGGAAGTATGGCAGGGAGTTTTTGGACTGTGCCCAAGTTTCTTAGCATGTAAGCCTACCCCATGCTACAGTTTTTGGGGACTTGTCTCCAGACATCCAGGATGTGGAACTGAGGAATAAAATCATTGAGGCAGAGCTGTGAATAGCTTTAATGTATGTCATAATTTCACGATCTGGAGGAGAAAGCTTCATTTGTCACAAAGTAACATTAATATTCAAGTAGAGGTTAAGGGAAAACACACCCATTCACTTTCAAAGAATGGCTTCTTCCTTAATGTCAGATAACAGTTTTGATGTGTGTGGTTTCTTTTTCAATGCTTCTGTGATCATTCCATTTTTTTTATTTTATTTTTGCTTTTTTTCCTAGAGATGTGAATTATGCCCTCATAAGGATGGTGCTTTAAAGAGAACAGATAATGGGGGTAAGTTTTATTCTTTTTTTTTTTTTTTGTGAACTCTCTTATTTCGTATGAGGGAAATAAATCTGTGAGGAAAAAAATTGCAGGGGTCCTAAAACTAAATGAAAACCCTGGCTGGTTTGGAAAAAGATAACTATTTTATAGTAACCTTTATTTGTCCAATTTAAGTTGAATTTGGTTTGAGAACATCAATCATTATTTTTAGTTTCATTTTTAGGAAAAAAGTTACAATGGAAGAGCTGCATTTTAATGTAAGATTTTAATGGGTAAAATGGATAAATTTTATGTGTATTTAGTTGGAGTGTGAGCATTTATAGAAAGCTGTTGAAAGTGCACCATTCATGGAGGAAAGTGGAATTTTTATGTCTATAGCCCAGACTGAATGCACCAGTGCATTTTCAAAGGATAGCTCTTTCATGCCTGATTTACTAATAGGTTCTGTAACAAAGAAGTTAGAGCTGAAAAGTTGCAGTAGTGATTACCTCTGCCTTGCATCTTTCCAATTTCATCCTTCAGGTTATTGTCAGTTCTGCTCCTGCTGAGTAGAACTGCTAGAGAAAGTCTCCACTGAATATCCTGACTTGATTATGTTTATACTAATAGCTGGGTGATATGAGTGAAAAATTTCAATTAGCTTTTCAATCACTTCTGGAATTCCTTCTCTTTTTGTGAGATACTTCTAAATTCCTATCCATCATCTATCTGTAAATAGCCTGGTCATTTTCATACTAAGCCCTTTCTCTTCTGAGAGGAGAAAGTATGATTTGGATTCTGGATTTCATTTGGGCAGTCTGTGTAAACTGTATTCTGGAGATTTTGTGCTGCATACATAATATTGTAGCTTATTTATATCTTAGCTCGGTGTCAATGCAGCTTTGCTCTTTGTGTTGCAGTTGAGTTGCAGGAACACAGAGCCTGTTCATGTTTGGGCTGATCCCTTGTCTACCCTTGGACTGCACTGTTCAGCATACTCCATTCTGGTGTTTGCTATCTCACATGTGTTAGTGAACTCAGTGCCATTTGTGGGTGTTGGGAGGTTGTATTGAGGCTGTGTTGTCATGTGTCAGTGAAACTATCATCTAAAGTACTGGCCCAGTACTTTAGTCTTAAAAATACTGTTCCTCTCAGAGAGGCTGATACATGGTAGTGTTGAATTAATTTCTTCAGAAATGGCAGCTGAACACTTTGTGTTTTAGGAAGTTAGTAATAAGAAAGCCTCAAACCTCTTGAAAGATACAGTAAAATTTGTGAAGCTGCAGTGTTTCCTGTTTTTATACTTAGAGTAGCATTTGGGAATGCTTTGCTGTTTTCTGTGGTGATTTTGAAACTTTTTCCTCACATAAAGTCTTGAGAACTTATTTTGACAGTGTTCATCAAAGATCTGTGCATCTAATTAGTTATCTGTCTTATAGCTCTATTAATTGTAATTATAAATCCTTGTCTGAAAGTGAATAACTGTGTAAGAGTGAAATTATTTAAGTTTAAATGGCAAAGATGTTACACGTTACTGTAATTTTAATGTCCAAGTATTTTAATCATTGAAAGCTTCATGGTGAAAATTTCATAGCTGAGAAGCTTAAAAATTTATATTTCCTTCTGAAAACATCAGCTTCAGTAACAGATCTTGTCCATGGTGTTGAATACAGCAAATTCTACCTTAGGGACCAAATGTCCTTTAAATAGCAGCTCTACAAAAGGATGTGAGCCTTGGAGAAAATGAACTCTGATTGGTGTTGCATTTCAGAAGTCTACGTTCTTAACCTGAAGCTTTCATCTCAAAGAATTGCCTAACGAGATCGTGCCGGAAGATTTTCAGACTTAAGGAAATACTGTTGAAGATCATGTAATGGGATTGCCAGTTTAAAATGGCATTTCTAGTAGGTTAATACTAGGATTTTTTTTAATGCTGTTACACTGTTTGTTGCCAAGTGAAATGATAAAAAGGTGCAAGTGTATTCCTGAAGAAACTTTGAATCAAATATTTCCAGTAAAACCCTGTAAGGATCTAGCTGTGTAAACCTGTAATTATCAGGTCTTTCTCTAAGTGTAGAAATGATTAAATTCTCTTATGTTTTCCGAACAAGTGAAGAAATTGCTGATTGTATGTCAGTGATATAAAGTTATGCTTCTTTCTGCCTTCTGGCTACAAGTAGCTTCCTTTTGTAGGCAGAAAACCAGTGTGGATTTTGTTTTGAATATGCAGATAGCTTAGCTCATACATGGTCTGCTGCCTTTGTAGATTTTTTTAACAGTCTTCTGGATATCTGATTTTTGATAAGGTGAAGAAATGTATTTTGGGCATTGAAGGTACTGTATTTTCTTTTATGTCAGGAAACTTGGTGGTCTCTTGACCTTTCACTAGAGGGTTCTGTGATTTTCTTAACCTGCTGCAAGGTGCTGTTACTCCGGGGAAGGCCCTCGCTATACATTACTTCCTTCTCCTTTGTGATGGTACTAGCATTTAAAACTTCTCCTTTTCCCCCTCTCCTTTTCAGCTAAAGGGAATCCTTTCCCTGACCCAGCTGCCCATGCTAGTGCTGACATAAGGGAATGGCCAGGACTATTTCAGCAGCAGCAGCAGCCTGTCTATTAGCTGTCCTAAGTCAGGCACAACTGGAACTGAAATAGCCTAACCTTAGAATTTTTCTGTCATGGTGTTATCTTGCCTTTCAGAACTCTGGGGCACTATAAGATATGTAAGACAAAGTAGTCTGGGAATCAAACTTGTGTTGTTTTTAAGTATTATTGATTGGCTGTACACTGTGGTGGTGTGTGGTGTGGTTTATATTGGTATTTTGTGAGGGGTTTTGTCCCTCCCCTGCCTCCCAAGTGGTGTGAGGTTCCTTTGTGTGCATTCTTCCTCCTGCTCCCTCTCCTTTTACTGGTCTGGTGCTGCTTGTCTGACCTTCTGGAGATCACCATTTCTATGTATTTGCTTTTTTGATTTTATATTTCTGATTGGAGACATCTACCCTGCCTTAGCTGTGCTTAGCTGTACAGTAGCTGAGGGCAAACAGTAAGTTCTCTAGTGTGGTCTTTGGCAAATACAGAATTAGAATTATTAGCATTCTTGGAGCAGTACTGTCATGGATCTTACAGAGAGCTTAAAAGTGACAGCCTGAGGTAGTAAGAGGAGAGAAGCATATTGTGGAGGCCAAACAACATTTGGCCTGCTCTCTTTCTCACTGTGAACTAGATTCTTGGGAAAATTCTTGTGTGCCTTCCCAGAATACTTCCCCAGCCTACAGGGGTTTATGCATTGGGACTTCTTGAACCAGAGATGGTATTTTTGTGCTTAATGGAAGAATAGTCCATCACACTATTAAAGTGTCTGCTTCTGTATAAAGGTTTAGTGTCCATAATGTTGGATATAATTGCAAGGCATGTTATATATGCAAGGCATACTGCAGTTGATCTATGTGATGTATCATGTTGTACATTGGTTTATTTTGAACCTCTTACCTCATGGCTTTATTTGATGCCACTTGGCTGGCTACAGGAAGGCAAAGTAAAGTGGGAAAGGTATGAAGTGGCAAAGATCAGTTATTCTGTGCTCACCTTTCCGATATCTCTACTGGCTTAGACCTCTGTCATATTCTTTTTTTGTCTCTTTCTCAGTATGAAGGAGCCCAGATTGGTTGGACATTCCCTGTACATAGAACTGACCCTTCTCTTTCCTCTTCTCTGTATGTCTTCTAAAGGATGTGTAATCCTTATCAGAGCTCAATGTGAAAATCTAAAGAGGCAACTCTACTATATATGATGCCATGATTCTCATTAATTACAGAATCTTTTCACTAGCCTAAACATTCATGTTACCTTGAAATTAGGACAGAAACTGGAATCAAAGTGTTTATTTTAGCATGGCATTTGCCTGAAGAGATGTTCTTAAAATTGAGTGCACTGTTTTCTGCATTTGCTCTGAAAGCAGAAGAGATGTGTAATTTGCATTTTTGAGGTATTAACTGTTTTTACAGCTGTAGTTAACTCTTGACTATTTGAGTTATTGGAGGTGGAATGGGATAGGGGAAGTGCAGTTATCCTAGATAATAGTGACTGTACTAGCTAGTGGTTTCAAGACAGTGTTGTGGAAACATTCACATAGTGTTGGAAGTTCATGCAGATGGTTCTGCACTAAGTTGCTAGTGTGTCTGGGTCTGGAAGCACTAAAGAGTTCACATGAAGAGCCAAGTGGAAATGGCATTTTTTGTTGCCCATAACCTTTTTGGGTATACTGGAGAGTACCCAGATGCCTGCTGTTCAGCTTGGTGATGGTGTAATCAAAACCTGTAGTGAGCCCAGAGAGATTATTCTGTCTGGATTTGTGTGGAATACATCCTAGTCTGCTTCAGTGTCCCTCCCTTGCTTTCCATTGTCAGAGACCTGAACTGCCCCTGAACAGAAGCAGCTAAGGTCTGTTTGCATGTGTGCTCTGTGTCTGCGCACCGTGTGAAAATGGTTGTTCTGCTCCTGCACTTGCACAGATCTTGGAAACAGAACACTTGGATTTAGCAGAGTATAGCCTGGACTAATATCAATGGTGTGGCTTATCTGTCAGTGGGTTTATCCATGCTAAGGATTATTAAGAGTTGACTGTATTTGGCTGCACGTTGATGGAGGGACCTGGACCAACTTGGTCAATGGGCTGAGGACAACTGTATGATGTTCAATAAGGTGAAGTGCTGGTCCTGCACTTGGGACACAACAACCCCATGCAGTGCTGCAGGCTGGGAGAGGAGTGATTCGAGTGTTGTTTATCAGAAAGAGACTTTGGAGTGCTGGTGGACAGCCAGCTCAACATGAGCCAGCAGTGTGCACAGGTGGCCAAGAAGGCCAATGGCATCTTGGCCTGTAGCGAGAATAGTGTGGCAGCAGGAACAGGGCAGTGATCATCCCCCTGCACTCAGCATTGCTGGGGCCACACCTCGAGTACTGTGTTCAGCTTTGGGCCCCTCAGTTTAAAAGGACATTGAGGCACTGGAGCGAGTCTAGCAAAGGGCAACAAGGCTCAGAAAATGTCTAGAAAACATGTTGTATGAGGAATGACTGAGGGAGTTGGGTTTGTTTAGCCTGGAGGAGAGGCAGCTCAGGCCTCACCTCATCATTCTCTACAACTGCCTGAAAGGGGATTGGAGAGAGGTGGGGGATGGTCTCTTCTGCCATGCCTGCAGTGAGAAGAGGCAAGGCAGCTCAGGGGTGACCTCATCATTCTCTACAACTGCCTGAAAGGGGATTGGAGAGAGGTGGGGGATGGTCTCTTCTGCCTGCAGTGAGAGGACTAGAGGCAAGGGCCATAAGATGAGACAGGAGATTCAGATTAGATGTTAGGAAAAATTTTTTCACAGTTAGGGTGGTCAGGCACTGGAGTAGGTTGCCCAGGGAGGTGGTGAAGTCACCATCCCTGGAAGTGTTTAAGACATGTTTGGATACGGTGCTGGAGGATATGGGTTAGGGGTTACTGTAGAGTGGCAGTCTAATGGTTGGACTTCATGATCTTAGAGGTCTCCTCCAACCTTGGTGATTCTATGATTCTAATTTATTTGTTAAGAGTAGTGGGGCATTGCACAGTTTGACCAGGGTATTTGTCAGAAATTTTCAGAATAAGCATTGAATTAGTTTTAATATTTTGTCTTCCTAATATCTGAGACTGTCTTGCAGCTATGGTTAAGTTTTGTGAGCAAAAACTTATCTTCCCTATATGTGGACTTTGTGGACTTTGTTTTTACATAAACATTAGGACTTTTTCAGTGTTCAGAGCCTGAAGTTCTATAGATTCTGTTAAGCTATTTACCATTAAAAAACCCAACTTTAGTCATTTGTTTCTTATTGATATTAGAAGTAGAAAAGTAAGATCAAATTGAAAAAAGAACTTTTCTAATATATTTATTGACAGAATTCCTTGATAAATTTGGTATTCTTGTTCATTTAGTAGCACCCTTGTGGTTTTGAACACAATATAAAAGTTTTTTAAAATGAGAAAACCTGGTATGTATATAAGTTGCTTATTGATTTGCTGTCTTATATGTAAGAAGACTATTGAAAGATTAGTTTTTCTTTAGCTTGGTAGTCTTGCATGTGGATGAAGTAGTTGGATAAAATATAAACACATTTTTTTTTAAAAACAGAAAGGTAACAAGAGAGCATTTGTTTGAAGATACTTGAGAACCGTTGGTGTTTGACAGCTTTGGGCCTTTCAGTCCAGTAATGTTTCCTTAACTGTTGCTGTAATTTCCTTTGGGTTTTTGACACTCAGTGAAGAGGAAATAAAATCATGACCATTTGAACTGATTGAAGTTTTTTGAATCCAAATTCTTTTATCTTCTTGTAATACTGAGTACTGAGTCTGTTTTTTAAGCAAATTGTTCACTTGTGGCTCGCATTGTGCATCTCCCGTTTAAATAGTTTTCTTACAGTAATCTTTGTCCACAGTTTTCTGTGAGCCTAAAAGGCTTGATTTTGCTGTACAAGTTGTTACTTTGAAATCTGATTCCAGTGGATGTTGATCTGGAATGCTGTGTAACAGCATTCTTTGTGTGACTTTTCAGCAAGACTTCTTTCCTGCAGCTGCTTGGGGAAAGGCCAGCAAACAATGTGGTGGTTTTGTGTCAGGGCCAGGCCCTCTTGCCAGCCCCTGGGTCAGAGTCAGGATCTCCCGAGTCTATAAAAGCATTATATGCTAGGTTTCCCCGTTGCTGCTGTTGTTATTAGAGTCAGCAGCTCTCACTATCAGGTTAACTGTTCTGATGAGTTTTCTTGGTGTTAATGTCTAAGAATGCAGATGGTATAACGTAATATGTACACACTGAGGGGTATACATTTTGCAAGTGCTTACCTACAAACCTTCCAGTCCTTTTGAGCAGATTTGTAGGAGTTTGGGTGTATATTTATTTTTTATTTACGGGGAAAGACAGTAAAAATAAGAAATTTATAATATTTTAGTAGTATAAATATACACATTACAATGTAATATATCATACATCTATGATTTATATTATTAATAGCCATAATGTATGTTTAGAAATGTGTTGTCGAGTTTTAGATGCATTTTTATGACATTTCTTGCTTTTGTTGTATGAAAGGATTTCTTGAGGGAGGTGGAAGAGACTCCTAAATTCCACAGCATGCCAGATAAAATGATTGAAGCTATTAGCTTACTCAGTGGGCCAAATTTCAGCTCTTTCAAAAACAAACTATTTGTTGTGCTGCTGAGTGATGATCCAAAGTCAATCAATTCTTTAGTTGAGCAACAGGTTTTTCTAAACGGAATTTGGTGGAATTCAGTAGTCGGGCTCTGTAGGGTAAAGCTTTTTCTTCATAGCCAAATAGTATTTATTTTATTTTTTTGAACAGAAATTGTCCCTTTGTACCAATGATAACCACAGTGGTGAGAGCTCCAGTGGTTAGTGTGAGCACCTTCTTTTTACACATCTTTGAAAAGTGTGAATCAAACTATATAGTGAATAATGCTACAGTAACTATAGCAAACTATAAAACTGCATTTAGCAGAGTAAGGAAAAGACAGTAACTTGGCAGATTTCTGAAAATTTTCTTGTTTTTGCAAGGAAGGAAGGTCAGGGTCAAGACAAAAAGTATATGGAATGCCTTAATGAAGAGACACTTAACTAAAGGTTTCAAATAGTACCTAATCTTTCCCTCTGGCACAGTAACAGTAATGGTCTTAAGTACATCTTTGAAAGGTGAATCCTGCAGAGTTGGATAGAGCTCAGTCTTGGGGTCATTCAGCAGATCTGATAGTTGTGGAAACAGAGGGTGCAATTCCATGTAATGTAGGACAGCTGTTGACCTCTGCTGAAAGGAGTGGACTGGTTTTCCCATGACTGGGTATTTCTGCACTGGGGGTTTTGTGTATGGTAGTCATGTGACCTCAGTGTGGATTGCATCAACCTATTTACTGATCTTGCTGGAAGGTAAACTTTTATTTTACCACAGGTTTAGTAATCAGAAGGATTGCCACTTGGAGAGGGCAAGGATGCTTTCTAGTGACAGTCCACAGCTGGAGTGGATTGAGGTGAATCCTTAAATTACAACCTGGTGCAGTCCTAATCAGAAACTAACATTTCAACAAAGAAAGGTTTTTCTGTGCTGGGATAATGCATTCACTTGATTTAGGAGTGAGCTGTAGTTACAAACAAAATAAAACTTCCTTAATATGTTATAACAAACTCTTTAGGAACTTAGGATGCATAAACAAATTTTACTCTGGAATTGATGCATGATTAGGAGATAGTGATAATATCCCAGAGCACTGTTTTGGGACCAGACTGGCACTGTGGCTGGAGCTTAGTGCAGCTTCACGATTTTGGCCTCTACAGTCCATTAGTGCTTTGCAGCACAACTTCAGCATTGACTGTGGGACATAGCCCTAGTGTGGTCCCTACTCTGTGTCTGTTAGCTCACAAGCTGGACAAGGCCTTCTCTTGGTTTGGACACTGGGAGGGATTACAAGTCCTCTTGCTGCTATTTTATTACGGCAGAAAAGACTATAAAAACAAGGCTTTGAAATTTACACTGGAAGGTGATTTAAAAGTGCTATCTGTTTATTTACAGTGAAAGTGCTTGTGAATCAAGTTTTGGGCAAATTAGCAGTAGTTGTAAAGGCAAAAATTTAGTTAGATGGATAATGTGCTGTGTATTAGTTATCTTCCTGGGTTTACTTCATTAATTTTTATCTTAATTTGTTTGAGTTTGCTTCTAGTTAAGGAGTTCTTTATTGGCAACAGTTTTTTGTTTGCTGGTAGTGAAATTGTTAGGACTTACTTGTTCTCTGTCACACTGGGATAACAGATCCAGCTGATTTCAGGTAGAGTTCAGGAGTCTGGATTTGTTAGTGAAAAATGCACATTAAAATTACACCTGCTAAATATGTACTCCTAGGTTTCCACTGAGTTAAAAATTAGTTAGGCACCAGAAATAAAAATCTCAGTGAAATATTGGTTAAAATTTGGGTAGATTCCATGCTGGTCATTTCCCATGCCATAATGAAACGTAAAAATTGACAAAACTCAGTAGTGTCTTTCTGAGGGATAAATCAAAATAGAAAAGGATTCAAGTGAAATGCTGGATGTTTCATAAGGTGTATTTAAACTTTGAAGACCTTTCAGCATGAATTTCCAATGTCCAATATTGGAAAAAGTGGTTTTCATTATTATTGTCATCAAAGTAGATCTTGGAGTTGGGTTATATGTGGGTTTTGATGCTGTTTGAATGTTGCCTGAAGTTGTTTTCTAAGATTTGTTCGAAGGAAAATGTCTTGGTTATATTTGTGTGATGTGTTCTTAGGAAACACTGGATTTTTTTTCTTTAGAGGTAAATGGCATTTCCCAAACTTATTGAACTTGAAAGCAAAGTTGAAGTAAATATTTTTCTTTTTAATTTGCCTATCACCAATAAGTAAAATCCAAAAAGTGATGACATTTTGCAATTTCTGGATGGAGACATTGATGTAGAATATTGTTTTTTTTAAAGCAAGAGGGGCAGTGAGTCTGCAGCCCGTGGTAGCCTGAGGTTTTTTTTCAGCAGTCTCAGAGAAAGCAGTTCTGTAAGAATGCACAGATACAAACACAATGGCTGGTTTGAATCCTTATTGCACATCTCTTAATTTCTTGTTTTTAAGCTAAAGCCGAAGTTTATTTTAAAGTAAGCAAGCCAGGAATTGTCATCTGGTAAGAATACTGTTATTGAGAAAGCACTTAGGTCAAATGGGCACCTTCTGGAAGATTGAGAAATACTAAGTCAAATAAAGAAAAAAATAAAATTCTGAGGATAGGGAAAATTTTAACAACATTTTGCAAGGTGCCAGTACCATTTGCAAAAGCATATGTCCTGCCCTCCCTTGCAGTTAAAGTTGTCCTGCAAGGGAGATGAAGCCAAAAGTAAATGGAGTATAAGTAATTCAGTGGGAATAGGAGGAGTTTGTTAGCAATTACTCCAAGTTTCACAAGTTAAATTAAAAAAAAAAGAGTAATAAAGCTGTGGCCTTTTCTTTTAGATTCAAACCACAGACAACTAAAGTGAATGGAAGCTTATGATAGATATAAACAGTAAATGATATGGTTTACAGAAGTGATTTTAATAAACTCATTTGGAACAAAAGTGATCTCAAAAATGGCCTGAGTTCCTGGCTAAATTTGGAGAAGAATCAGGAAAAAAGAAGAGTGTCCTGCTGTTATTTCTGTGTGGTGTTTGGGTGAAGAAGAATGCTGATAAAATAATTTCAGCTGCAACAGAAACCAGTGAGATTGTTTAAACAGTGCTATTGGAGGTTTTTATTTTAAAATCTAGAACATGGATGTACAACAGTATTTTTCACACTTGAACATTGGTAAGGCTCAAAAGAACTGTATGTAATGATTTTTTTATTTCTTTTGGTGGGGAAGGAAGGGAAAGATGTATAGTTGCTAGTGAAATTGATAGTTGCCCAAGAATAGTGTAGCAACTGAATTGAACAGGAAGTTTATAGTGCAGTCTTTATGGCTTAGATGGAGTAAATTGAAAAATACGTATTTTAATGTTGTCTTAAATATCATAAATACTTAAAAATGCTCTCTTCTCTTATGGGCTTTTATGTGCAGTTTGCATGGGTGTCTAGAATGTTTAATTCTCCCTGCAGACAGAGCAGGCAGTTGTCACCCAGTAGGAAACAGTAGACAAAAGCACTCAACTCTTGAACATGGCAATAGGTCCTTTATTTTGTTTGGATTCTGAGCTCTGTGCTTGGTCAAAGAGTAGTTGTCTAAGAGAGAAGTGTCTGAATCTTCTCGACCTCCCTTAAGTTGAAAGGGTCTACAGACCTTCATTTTTCCCAAAGATGGAGATTCCACAGCATCTTTAGGCAACCAGTCCTTAACCATGCTTGTTATGGAAAAATATCTTACTTATTCTTTCTTCAGGGACAGTTGCTGGAATTCTGCCTCTTTTGGCTCTTCCAGGTGAGCTGGGTGTTGCTCTCTGAGAATTCTATATTTCTTCACTAGTTAAACTGGACAAAAGTATATTTAAGCAGTTGTGTACAGGGTGTCCGAGCCTTAGTGGGAGCTGGTGCTGGAGGTTGGCTTCTTTTTTGATGTAGGTACTTGAGGTTGGTAACTTAAGGGTGCTGCAGCCTCCCCTGGGGGTAAATTTTTGTTAGGCAGATTCTGATTTTTCAGCAAGGTCAGATTATCTGGGATCTGAAGATGCCAGATGGAAACCAATGGAAAATGTCCCTTGTCCTCAGTTCCCTGGGGGCTTATTGACCCCTTGTTCAAAAAGTGTATTAATGCTGTGGTACTTCATTTGTTTCATTCTATAGATACTGGTTATGCTTTCCTGAAAGATGGGAGTGTGCTACTGCCCACAGCTATCCTGGATGTGTGCCCTGTAGTTTGGAAATAGGAATATATTAAGCTTGTAGGGTTTGTGGCTTGTTTTTTTTCATTGTTTTATTTTTGATCGTGATGGAGCAGTATTCAGTTAAAGTTACTTCTGAAACTGGTTTCTTGTAATGAAAATGTTTTACCTTCCGAAGTTTCAGTTGGCTTAGTAAGTGATTTTTTTAAATGTCTCTGGTATATTTGTGTAATAATTTTTCATTGTATGTAAGTGTAACTGGAGCACAGGCTTAATGACATCTGAAGGAAAACTTTTGGCCTGTGATTATGTGTAGCTAACTGAAGGAGGTTTTTTCCCCAAATATTTCACTTTTCTGTTGGTTTAATGGCTTTATTAGATGAATGGTGTTTCTATTTGAGTTAATTTTTTGAGAGGAGATTTAAAGATAAATAGTCACCATTAACACGATGTTAACATTTATTTGCCTTTAGTATGATGATTTTGGCTTAGGGCAGTCTGCAAGTCTTAGAAAAGTCCTTATAAACACTTATTCCCTGAAGATATTCCAGGTAGAGGAGAGAACAAAGAAAGGTTGTGGGTTTTATAGTTTTTTTGTCAGTCTGTCTGTTAATGGTAGTATTAAAATGGTCTGTTAGAAACATTTTTGAAA